>NC_069504.1:354673993-354926493 GCF_027579735.1 Bombina bombina
GGCTTGATTATAATGTAAATCTCAGACTGATATGAGATATGTATATATCAATATATAAAGAAATTGTTTAAATATAGCTAAATTATATATTACCCAGATTATAAATGTAAAAAAGGGTAAGTAGTAAATTAGCAATTTAGTCGAGTTTAGGAGTGACCTGGATTAATGATAAAGTCACAAGTAGGTCAAGACAGAGATCTGTATAGAATCTCAGATAAGATAGAACAGTACAGGAGTTATGTTAATTCTTATTGGGAAAGATTCTGCACTCGTACTGAATATATACAACAGTCCCAAGACGTTCCACAATACTTAATGCAAAAGTAGAAAGATTCAGAGTGTAATACGGAATATATATACAGTATTTCACAGAAGTGAGTACACCCCTCACATTTTTGTAAATATTTTATTATATCTTTTCATGTGACAACACTGGAGAAATGACACTTTGCTACAATGTAAAGTAGTGAGTTTACAGCCCCTCAAAATAACCAAAAACACAGCCATTAATGTCTAAACCGTTGGCAACAAAAGTGAGTACACCCCTAAGTGGAAATGTCCAAATTGGGCCCCAAGTGTCACTATTTTGTGTGGCCACCATTATTTTCCAGCACTGCCTTAACCCTATTGGGCATGGAGTTCACCAGAGCTTCACAGGTTGCCACTGGAGTCCTCTTCCACTCCTCCATGACGACATAACAGAGCGCTCCCCCACCTTCAATTTGAGGATGCCCCACAGATGCTCAATAGGGTTTAGGTCTAAAGACATGCTTGCTCAGTCCATCACCTTTACCCTCAAGTTCTTTAGCAAGGCAGTGGTCGTCTTGGAGGTGTGTTTGGGGTCGTTATCATGTTGGAATACTGCCCTGCAGCCGAGTCTCCGAAGGGAGCAGATCATGCTCTGCTTCAGTATGTCACAGTACATGTTGGCATTCATGGTTCCCTCAATGAACTGTAGCTCCCCAGTGCTGGCAGCACTCATGCAGGCCCAGACCATGACACTCCCACCACCATGCTTGATTGTAGACAAGATACACTTGTCTTTGTACTCCTCACTTGGTTGCCGCCACACATGCTTGACACCATCTGAACCAAATAAGTTTATCTAGGTCTCATTGGACCACAGGAAATGGTTCCAGTAATCCATGTCCTTAGTCTGCTTGTCTTCAGCAAACTGTTTGCAGGCTTTCTTGTGCATCATCTTTAGAAGAGGCTTCCTTCTGGGATGACAGCCATGCAGACCAATTTGATGCAGAGTGCAGCATATGGTCTGATCGCTGACAGGCTGACCCCCCACCCCTCCAACCTCTGCTGCAATGCTGGCAGCACTCATACGTCTATTTCATAGTGCACTCAACTCCTTTGGTCAACCATGACGAGGCATGTTCTGAGGGAACCTGTCCCGTGAAACTGCTGTATGGTCTTGCCCACGGTGCTGCAGCTCAGTTTCAGGGTCTTGGCAATCTTCTTATAGCCATGTAGAGCAACACTTCTTTTTTTCAGATCATCAGAGTTCTTTGCCATGAGGTGCCATGTTGAGCTTCCAGTGACCAGTATGAGAGCGATAACACCAAATTTAACACACCTGCTCCCCATTCACACCTGAGACTTTATAACACTAATGAGTCATATGATACCTGGGAGGGAAAATGGCTAATTGGGCCCAATTTGGATATTTCCACTTAGGGGTGTACTCACTTTTGTTGCCAAAGATTTAGATATTAATGGCTGTGTGTTGAGTTATTTTGAGGGAACAGCAAATTTACACTGTTATAAAGGCTGTACACTCACTACTTTACATTGAAGCAAAGTGTCATTTCTTCAGTGTTGTCACATGAAAAGATATAATAAAATATTTACAGAAATGTGAGATACTGTATATATATATATATATATATATATATATATATATATATATATATATGTAGGCAGTAAATAATAGAAACAGTTCATCAACAAAAGGAAATACTATAATTGCAGTTAGTTTCACTGAAACAAGTACCAGTTGTTTGGGGAGGAGTCCAACTGAGAGAGGATAGACGGAGCTGGAAGCCAGAAGAGAACGAACTGCAGCTGAACAGATTCTGAGATAGATGGTGAGAGTTCCGGTAAGATCACAGTAGTTTTAGAAAACTCCAGTGAATATTCTTGGATAAGTGAGAACAGCGTTCTCACGGAGACCGCTCCAGCGGTAGTAGCAGGTGAAGGATGATGAGGAATGCAGAGTTCCGGTCAGGTTATCAGGAACGGCTAAGACTTCATTGAAAGAGGAGATATAGATAAAGAAAGTAAGACACAGAGTGTCTAGCGGGAACACAGGTTAACAGTAATACAGAGGCAACAATTTTCCAAGAGATAGATTCCCTTAATCTGGATGCAAAGTGCTTCAATAATCAAGCAATGAAGTTTAGAAATGAACGGATTAAATAGGCATGAGAAGGTGGGAGGTGTCAGTCTTAAAGGTGTATTACACCGACCCTCATTGTCCCAGTAAAGAATAAAGGTCCAAGAAATCTATTTGTTTATCTTCAATTCTTGAAGTGAAAGACAAACCAATATCATTAGAATTTAAATGATCTATAAACAAATTGGCCTCAGTCCTAGTGCCTTCCCAGATTAAAAACAGATCATCTATAAAAGTACCATAGAACACCAAGCTTGCCCCAAATTCAGACGAATAGATGTACCTCTCCTCAAATCACTCCATGAATAAATTTGCAAAATTTGGGGTGAACTTGGTGCCCATGGCCGTTCCTTTGATTTGAAGGAAAAATTGTTCCTGGAAAAAAAAATAGTTATGTTGTAGGACAAACATAATACTTTCCTAAAGAAAAACCTTTTGTTTGTCAGGCATAAAAATATCTTGATCTAAATATATTTTGATTATATCAACTCCTAATTGATGTTCAATATTGGAGTAGAGAGATGATATATTGCAAGTCATCCAAAACAAATTCCTATTGGTCTTATCAAAAGCAGATAATTTCGATATTAGGTCTGCAAAATCCCTCAAATAAGAAGGTAAATTGATCATCTTTAAAAAGTGGTCAATGTACTGTAATAAATTGCAAGTTAAATTACCAATACCTGAAGGGAGCCAAGCAGCGATCATAGATGGACATGTGACTGCTGAGCTCCGTATAGTGAAACCATGAGATAGGTGTTTTGAGTCCTAAATTCACATTAGGTGTTTTGAGTCCTAAATTCCCAAATGTGAGCAGTGCTATCGCTTGGGGCTATTTGAGGAGACATATCCCTACCGAATTAACACGGATCGGATCTGCCGTAAGGTGGGAGAGGGAGACTGCATGGATGCGCCATTTTAACTTGAGCGGTGAGACACGCAGATTGCTGAATTTCTCAATGACAACCCTATAAGATCCTCAGAGGCTAAAGGTATATCAACAAATAGACCGGAGCTAAACGGAGGTTGAAAACAAGTGTCTTTGTCGACTAGACTACAAGCGGGTTGCACGAGACACGAGTAAGGTACGTCATGGCTTTACCTCTGTTATGGAACATGGCTACAGGACAAATGACGGACATACTAAAATAACTAACGCATAGCAGGATGGGACGATTGCCTAAAATCTAATACATAATGTATATCTGAGACTCTGAAATCTACTTGATAGAGGTTTACCTTAAAAACAGAGGCAATTGAATATAACTGCTATGAAGTGAACCACCGTGCCAGATACAATTAAAGGGGAAATAAACTACATGGATATATGCTAAGATACAGGGCTACTTGGTCCCCATATTGGAAAAAAGAGGCTGACAGAGGTCACTATATTTATACGACATCGCCTTAGTGATGAGTCCCTATATCTCTACACAGCCTAAACCTATACTGCATCTGAACCAGTTTGAAGAGAGTGGCGGTTTGCTCTATTACTTTTTTGCAACACATTATGCCAACATCAACATAGCCTTTCAAAATGTCTACCAGAAAGCCTAGTAGGCCAGATAAAGCTACTAAGATAACTTCAATAGACACTTATCTCAGGGCACCTAAATCGAATAAGCAGCCAGAAGCCATAATTATGGATAATGAGGATGAATCAGATTCAGACACCGGACAACAGCTGTCCCTAGACGATCAAACTCCGGCCACTAAAGCGGACTTACACCTATTAGTGTCTAAGCAAGACATCGCCACCGATTTTGAAAAATTGTGGGATAAAATTGACAATTTACATACAACCGTTACCAATAGCTTGTCAGATATTAAAAATTAGATGGCTGAACTTGGAAACAGAGTTGAATCGCTGGAAAATGATAAAGAGGACTTAGCAAAGAATGTGTATGTGATATCACAGAAAATTAACAGATGGAGGATATGGAGAACCGTAACAGAAGATCCAATATAAGGCTTAAAGGCATACCTGAATCGGTCAACTCCTCAGACCTACTCCCATATCTCCCGAAACTTTTTGGAGCCATCTTGTCAGACACAGAAGACATAGAATATCAGATACATAGATCCCACAGGGCCCTTAGAGCAAGGCCTCAAAAAGACCTACCTTCACGAGACGTAATAGTTATGCTTCTTAAATTTACTGATAGAGAAAAGATCCTAAATGCAGCTAGGAAAACCCCACTTTCAAATTTCAGAGGAATGTGGTTCAATTTTTTCAAGATCTCTGTATAAGGACTTTACAGCGGCGTCATAAGCTCCGACCGCTAACAACAATACTCAGAAAACACCAGATCCCGTATCGTTGGGGCTTTGGGGCTTTCCTTTTGCTCTAAACATACTTAAGGATGGGAGGATGACTACAATCAAAACAACTACAGAGATTCCTGAGGTATGCAAGAGATTTGGACTAGAATTACCGGAGATTCCACAAGATGCAGACAAGATGGAGACAGCTGAAAAGATGACTTCTCCTAATCCAAAGAAGTCAAACTGGTCCACAGTTAATAAAAGGAAAAAAAAATTTATTCCTAACTTTGGTTCTCACCATTGTCACGGACAGTGACAAATACTATTCTCGAGAGGGAAAACAAGGGAAAGAATTATGACTTTTTCTTTTTTTTTCACTACCCACAAAGTAGTTTAATGCAATTATTGAATTGTAAACTGTGTTTGTTTAGTTTTCTTTACTGTTTGTTACTGTTTATTCAATTTTGTTTGTTTTTGTTACACCTCTATTTTACATATAAAATTAATTCTTTCATTAACTGTTCCACTAAAGGAGTTATCTATCTACTTTACTGCTCCTGTAAAAGTTTTTACGTTGGTAAAACCTTTAGAGAACTCCGTTCTCGAATCTCAGAACACAGGGATGATATTAAAGACTGCAATATTGACAGCCCAGTAGCAAGACATTATGCGCAATTTCATGAATCAAAAACCGATGACTTGTATTTCATTGGAATTGAATCTGTAAAACTCAGCATGCGTGGCGGGGATATTGATAATATCCTGCTACATAAAGAAACAAAATGGATATATAAACTTAATACCTTAGCACCTTATGATCTAAATGAAAAACTAGAGTTTGCTTCATTTTTAGGCTAATCCTCTGCAGATGAATGCACATCTCTTTCGTAATAATGTGGTCAGGTATAGTATCAAAATTATGAATTTCAATTTGAATAAATGTAATTTATATCATGTAACTTAAACATATATATAGTATTAAAGTAATAAATTAGTTGAAAGTAAATCCGTTTAGTGTATCGAATGGAAGCATGAGTGCGTGAGTGTTAATCTAAAATGTATCCCTTTAAATAATAATTTTGCTGTTCTGGCCTATAAGAGAATAAACTGTTGCGATAAGTATCAAAGCCGGCACTCTAGCCGTTTTGAGTGACAGACTTCTCCGCTAATGGCAACAATCCCTTATGCGGCCAAATTCCTATAAATCAGCTCAGCTACTGACGTGACGTCAGCACCCGGAAGAAGCTCCATGCTGCTTCAAAGAAACAAGTGAAACGAGCTCTAAGACTCGTCGGTTTGCAGCACTTTTCCAGAGGATCCTTGGCTTGCTCGTGGTCTACCCCAAGTCTACCCCAGAAGACATTACGTTATGGGAGCAATCGCTGAGGGAAGAGCAACCGCGTGAAAAAGACAGGTATCGAAGTGAACTGTTATTCATAACACCTCTCTCCATTACTTTTTGTGTACCTGTGAAAAAGACGCGGCGGGGCTCAGCTCTCCTTGTTTACAGACGCTCTAACGTAATCACTTTCTACTATATATATAGGGGTATAGACTATACTCACCTGGCTTGTGTACTTTGGGGACACGTACTACATCTTTGGATTACAAATATATGCAATTGATATATGCATTATTGTTACGAACATTTATCTATTGTTGCATACTGGTGCACCAGTCTCCCTCACGGCCAATTTGTTACATTTTATGCAACCGGGAGATCCTCTGTATGGATGTGATTTGTATGTTTGGTAGTTTGGATGTATGTAACGAAATTTTATTAAACTATTTTGTACTTGTACTTTTTTGCCTAGACTTTTAGAATCCTGTATTTTAGGTTTCTACTCTCTTTTTTATGTTGTTATATAAAAATTAGAGATAGCTATCAAGCAATGTCTATTCCGTCTATACAGACACTTCACTTCACAACCACAGGACATTGTTGATACCTTCGGTGAATATTACAATGACCTTTATGACTCTAAACATGCGAGAATATCTCAAGATACACTTACTCGACATAGACAACTGGGTGGAGAGGGAGTTCCTAATCTGGCAAACTACTATACGGCAGCCAGGCTAGCTAAAAATTCTCTACTGGGTCGGACACAAGATGATGTGATGTGGACTAAATTGGAAACTATTATAGGGGGATATGACTCACCAGAAGATATTTTGTGGGAAAAAAGAAAAGACAAAACTGATAATAATTACCACAGCTCATACTAAGCGAATAACAGTATTCAGCATCTAGGTTGCGCAATGAATGGAGGGCAGCGTAACGGCTCACTGCCTCTTTATTGCGCAACAATGGATGCTGAATTGTTTGCCTAATGGATGATGGGATGCCTATGTAAAATGTGTATCGGGTGGCGCCGGCGGGGGGGGGGGTACCTATGGGGGGGCGTGGCCCAAACAAAACAAAAACTGAAAAAAATAAAAATAAATTTTTTAAATCAGATTTAAAAACTTTTTTTTCCCTCTGATTTGACAGGCGAGGCACTGCCTCCCCTGCCTCCTATTACTGCACGTTACTGCCACAGTCCGATCACTATGCTGACGATAAAACATATTGACCTGACCAATAGAGAAGGAACCGTACTACCTACCAATTATTTGATTAAACCCTTAAGATATATTCTACCAGCAGACTCAAGGAGACAGTTGAGCAAGTGGGCACATAAGGATTTATATTGTATAGCTGATTTCCTTGATGGTAAAAAAATATTGACATTCACCCAACTACAACAGAAATTAGATCCATTAAGATTACCTTGGTATATGTACTTACAGATAGCATCTGCTATACATACATACATTAGCTCTTCACAAGTATTTAAGATCAAGACTACTTTTGAGAAGCTTTGTAGCACTACGCCAAGGAAAAAAAAAATGTGTCCCAACTATATTTTTCTATACAAGAGAAAGATACAATATCTAAATCTTCTACTGTCCTTCATTGGGAAGGAGATATAGATGAGGAATTAGATTTGACTACATGGAACAAAATTTTCTATGATTCCAGCAGAGGCCTGCTCAGTGCCGATCTGAGGGAGAATTGTATTAAAACTATGTTTCATTGGTACTTGACTCACATATGGTAAAAGGAGGTTCCAAGAATTGTTATAGGGGCTGTTCAGAAACAGGTACATACTATCATATGTGGTGGGCATGCCCAAAGGTACAGAAAGTATGGATGGACCTCTCTAAGTTTTTATCTACCATTCTGGAAGAGCAGGTGACAGTATCTCCAAGGCAAACTTTACTGAATGATAGAAACCTAAGATTTAACTCACACATAAACACATTTTTGAGAATAGTATATACAGCAACACGCATAACTATAGCTAAATATTGGAAAATAGGAGCACCAGAAAGGACAGAAGTGTTAGGAAGAATTAAAAATATTTTTCAAATGTATGAGTCTGCTGCACATCTTCAGGACTCAGTGGAGTCCTTTAGTAAAATTTGGTTTTACTGGATTATGTATAACAAGTCTTTACAAGATTTGAGTTAACCTATAAGGAGAAAATCCCTGCCTCCATGGGAGGGGTAGGGGACGCTGACTATTCATGGTCAGGAAATATATTCGAGTATTTTTGGTGGTTATTTTATAAGTATACATCTATTAGGAGATACTTACATATAAATAAGAGAATGAAGGTGTACAGCGAACTAGTTTGTGATATTTATCTTGTTCGTTATTTGTTTAAGCTATTATTAAAATTGGAACACTTGGGGTACAAATCAGTACTCCTCAAAGCGTTAGATAGCTTGGTAATTACATGGAAGGTATGTAACCATACTTTGATTTAAACGATGTATTTCCTTTGTTGCATGTAATGTTGCATGTAATGTAATATAACAAGTGTTCAATAAAAAACTATTTCAATTAAATTACCAATACCCAAAATAAGTGGTCTACCAGGTGGGTTGACCAATGATTTATAGGTGAGACTGTCTAACGGTCTCACCAATTTAACTAGAAACTGTTGGGTAGGATTAAATGTTAATTCTTTTGTAGTATACTTTATCAAGAAAGTTTCTAAGTAAGTTGGTGAGACTGTTAGACAAGGCATATTTGGAAGGTATCCTGACCAAAAGAGAAAGGTATTTTTTAACTCCACATCATCCAAACACAGCTTATTATTACCATCTCCCGAAAATCCAATCTGCTTCCAGTCTTTTCTGTGGCATCATTCAGCTTCTCTGGCATCCTGTATCCTAGTCTTGCAGAGAGAATCTGTCAAGTGCTGATATCCTGTTTCAGTGAAAGCAGAGGACGTTTTAAAAGTTCCTGTATCCATCCTATGTACCCAAGCACGGCAAAGAGTATCTGTACCAGTCACTCGCTTCTGTATCCAAGTTCTGAGAGGGTTTCTGCCAATTGCGAGTCTCAAGCTAATGTGCCCAAGCTCTGCACCAAGTGCCAGTTTATCTGTCAAGCATCTGTGTCCAGCTCCTGTCTCAGCGACCTGTAGGCATTCCTGTCTCGGCCCCTAATGGGCATTCCTGTCTTGGCATCCAGTCTTGGCCCCCAGTGGGCAACTCTTGTCTTGGCCCCAAGTAGGTAACTCCTGTCTTGGCCTTCTGTGGGCATTCCTGTCTCGGCCGCCTATGGGCAATCCTGTCTCGTCCTCAAGTGGGCAACTCAAGTCTTGGTCTTAGAGTGGGCATTCCTGTCTTCGGCCCTTAAGTGGGCACTCCAGGCTCGGCATCACAGTGGGCAACTCCTGTCTCGGCCTCCAGTGAGCATTCCTGTCTTCAACCTAAGCTGGCACTCCTGTTCTTGGCCCTATTGTGGGCATTACCTCAGACTCCAGTTCTGGTGTGGGCGTTCCTGCCCGCCTATCCTGTTTCAAGTCTCCAGTTCCAGTACAATAAACTTGCTTGCTTGTCTATTACTAAACCATGCCTAAAAGGGGTAATTCCATAACAAAGCACATACTGCTGGCCGCATTAAGTATTCAAGGCAGTCCTATGCCTCCTACTACCTCAAATATGCTCCTTACCCCAAAGCCCACTCTGCAGAACATGACATATAGTGAAGACTTGAGGTAGAGATTGACGTTCTGTGGGAGTTAGCTGGGCGTTCCAGGAGAGTAACCTGCATTTTAATTGGGATATATCACCAATAGTGTAGGGCAGCCCTGCAGGTTAGGTATAGGGTTTCAGCCATATTTCTCTTGCCACCTTTTCAGTGGCGAGATTTTCTAGTGTGAGGCAAGAAGTGTAGGTTTAGTCAGTTAGGTTAGGTGTGTATTATTTAAAGTGTTCTAACTGTTTTTTGTTTCAGTGAGCGCAATGTCTGTGCTGTGTAGGAAGACTTCAAATACACCCCAGAACACCTCCACTCCCCCCGGCGCGCCTGATAGTACAGATGAGTGTCGATATCAGCAGTTTGGCAGAAGCCACAATCCTTATCATTTCCTATGGGAGAAACATCACTACTCAACAGCACTTTGCAGGTCAGCCACCTTTTATTGAATTTGAATATCAGGGCTTTAGTGAATACGTATATATATATATATATACTAGTCAGGGGGGCAATATGTGAACTAGATGAAGTCTCAAGCTCTGTAAGAGTGTACACATATATTTAATATAATATATGGCTAATAGGTGCTTCAAAATGTTAGAGTTACAGACATCCCAACATGTGAAAACTAATTTCAGGGAGGTGGCTTTACCCGCTACTGCAAAGCCCCCGCCCCCCCCCCTCCCAGTTATATATTGGACAACTTGAAACCCTAAATAAGTTAGAGACTTATCATTAAAGTAGCTTCCCACTAAAGTCATATTTAAAAAAGTAGCTTTATTGCACAACCACATACAACAAACCTATTTTCCAGTGATCGTACGCTTGTTGAATGCTTAAATATTTTAGAATACGAAGTTTAATCACGTGCAGTAAATAAGGTAGTATTTGTGTTTTTATTTTATTAGAATCAGTGGGGCTTTTTGGTTACTGATGCTTTGAGGGTTCTATAATGTCCCAGCAACTAAAGGCATTCCTTAAAGAAACACTTTTCCAGATTTGGGCCACATGGATCATGGTACTTGGAATTTCAGGGAGATTGCATTCTATTTGCTGGCATCAGGGAGCCGCTATTAAAATCAGGGAGACTCCCTGAACTTCAGGGAGAGTTGGGATGTCTGGAGTTATAACAGAACATGGATCAGACCATGTTTTCTAATATGATGTTGCGGTGCCTTACAGACAAAAGTTTAGTACAGTACTTATCAGTTTTTTATGCTTATTTTCATATTCATCATTTATATCTTGAAGAGCAATTATGTGACTTTCTCTAGTAATTTTATGACTTTAATATATTCCATCATCCACTTTTTTTGCTCCATGCAATATCCTAACCGGCTTTTTGCGCGCATAGGGTTTAGCGTGCACGAAAACTTTTACTTTCAACTTGTAATACGAGTGTTATCCGATGCGCGCAAAAAGCTTACTTCTTACGGAGTTAGGGCGGAGCAGCAGCGTTAAATACCGCTCCACTTGCAATCTGGCCCTTAGGCCTAGAGTTGGGCGGTAGCCGTCAAAACCAGCGTTAGAGGCTCCTAACGCTGGTTTTTACCGCCCTCTGGTATTTGGAGTCAGTCAGGAAAGGGTCTAACGCTCACTTTTCAGCCGCGACTTTTCCATACCGCAGATACCCTTACGTCAATTGCGTATCTTATCTTTTCAATGGGATCTTTCTAACTCCGGTATTTAGAGTTGTGGCTGAAGTGAGCGTTAGAAATCTAACGACAAAACTCCAGCCGCAGAAAAAAGTCAGTAGTTAAGAGCTTTCTGGGCTAACGCCGGTTTATAAAGCTCTTAACTACTGTGCTCTAAAGTACACTAACACCTATAAACTACCTATGTACCCCTAAACCTTGGTCCCCCCACATCGCCGCCACTCGATTAAATTTCTTTAACCCCTAATCTGCTGACCGCCACCTACGTTATACTTATGTACCCCTAATCTGCTGCCCCTAACACCGCCGACCCCTATATTATATTTATTAACCCCTAACCTGCCCCCCACAACGTCGCCACCAGCTACCTACAATAATTAACCCCTAATCTGCCGCTCCGTAAACCGCCGCTACCTACATTATCCCTATGTACCCCTAATCTGCTGCCCCTAACACCGCCGACCCCTATATTATATTTATTAACCTCTAATCTGCCCCCTCAACGTCGCCTCCACCTGCCTACACTTATTAACCCCTAATCTGCCGAGCGGACCGCACCGCTACTATAATAAAGTTATTAACCCCTAATCCGCCTCACCCCCGCCTCAATAACCCTATAATAAATAGTATTAACCCCTAATCTGCCCTCCCTAACATCGCCGACACCTACCTTCAATTATTAACCCCTAATCTGCCAACCTAATCTCGCCGCTACTGTAATAAATGTATTAACCCCTAAAGCTAAGTCTAACCCTAACACTAACACCCCCCTAAATTAAATATAATTTAAATCTAACGAAATAAATTAACTCTTATTAAATAAATTATTCCTATTTAAAGCTAAATACTTACCTGTAAAATAAATCCTAATATAGCTACAATATAAATTATAATTATATTATAGCTATTTTAGGATTTATATTTATTTTACAGGTAACTTTGTATTTATTTTAACCAGGTACAATAGCTATTAAATAGTTAAGAACTATTTAATAGCTAAAATAGTTAAAATAATTACAAAATTACCTGTAAAATAAATCCTAACCTAAGTTACAATTAAACCTAACACTACACTATCAATAAATAAATTAAATAAAATACCTACAATTATCTACAATTAAACCTAACACTACACTATCAATAAATTAATTAAATACAATATCTACAAATAAATACAATGAAATAAACTAACTAAAGTACAAAAAATAAAAAAGAACTAAGTTACAAAAAATAATAAAACATTTACAAACATTAGAAAAATATTACAACAATTTTAAACTAATTACACCTACTCTAAGTCCCCTAATAAAATAACAAAGACCCCCAAAATAAAAAAAATGCCCTACCCTATTCTAAATTACAAAAGTTCAAAGCTCTTTTACCTTACCAGCCCTGAACAGGGCCCTTTGCGGGGCATGCCCCAAAGAATTCAGCTCTTTTGCCTGTAAAAAAACACATACAATACCCCCCCCCAACATTACAACCCACCACCCACATACCCCTAATCTAACCCAAACCCCCCTTAAATAAACCTAACACTAAGCCCCTGAAGATCTTCCTACCTTATCTTCACCTCACCGGGTATCACCGATCGGTCCTGGCTCCAAAATCTTCATCCAACCCAAGCGGGGGCTGGCGATCCATAATCCTGCGGCTGAAGAGGTCCAGAAGAGGCTCCAAAGTCTTCATCCTATCCGGGAAGAAGAGGCGATCCAGACCGGCAACCATCTTGATCCAAGCGTCATCTTCTATCTTCATCCGATGAGGAACGACTCCATCGTGAAGACCTCCAGCGCGGACCAATCTTCTTCCGACGACGTCCAACTGAAGAATGACGGTTCCTTTAAGGGACGTCATCCAAGATGGCGTCCCTCGAATTCCGATTGGCTTATAGGATTCTATCAGCCAATCGGAATTAAGGTAGGAAAATTCTGATTGGCTGATGGAATCAGCCAATCAGAATCAAGTTCAATCCGATTGGCTGATCCGATCAGCCAATCAGATTGAGCTCGCATTCTATTGGCTGTTCCGATCAGCCAATAGAATGCGAGCTCAATCTGATTGGCTGATCGGATCAGCCAATCGGATTGAACTTGATTCTGATTGGCTGATTCCATCAGCCAATCAGAATATTCCTACCTTAATTCCGATTGGCTGATAGAATCCTATCAGCCAATCGGAATTCGAGGGACGCCATCTTGGATGACGTCCCTTAAAGGAACCTTCATTCGTCGGGAAGTCGTCGGTGAAGATGGATGTTCCGCGTCGGCGGGATGAACATGGATCCGGAAGAAAGAAGATTGAAGATGCCGTTGATAGAAGACTTCAGCCGGATCATGGACCTCTTCAGCTCCCGCTTGGATAAAGACTTAGGTTAGGATTTATTTTACAGGTAAATTTGTAATTATTTTAACTATTTTAGCTATTAAATAGTAATAGCTATTGTACCTGGTTAAAATAAATACAAAGTTACCTGTAAAATAAATATAAATCCTAAAATAGCTATAATATAATTATAATTTATATTGTAGCTATATTAGGATTTATTTTACAGGTAAGTATTTAGCTTTAAATAGGAATAATTCATTTAATAAGAGTTAATTTATTTCGTTAGATTTAAATTATATTTAATTTAGGAGGGGGTGTTAGTGTTAGGGTTAGACTTAGCTTTAGGGGTTAATAAATTTATTAGAATAGTGGTGAGCTCCAGTCGGCAGATTAGGGGTTAATGTTTGAAGTTAGGTGTTAGGGAGGGCAGATTAGGGGTTAATACTATTTATTATAGGGTTAGTGAGGCGGATTAGGGGTTAATAACTTTATTATAATAGCGGTGCGGTCCGCTCGGCAGATTAGGGGTTAATAAGTGTAGGCAGGTGGAGGCGACGTTGTGGGGGGCAGATTAGGGGTTAATAAATATAATATAGGGGTCGGCGGTGTTAGGGGCAGCAGATTAGGGGTACATAGGGATAATGTAAGTAGCGGCGGTTTACGGAGCGGCAGATTAGGGGTTAATAATAATATGCAGGGGCGGCAGAATAGGGGTTAATAAGTGTAAGGTTAGGGGTGTTTAGACTCTGGGTACATGTTAGAGTGTTAGGTGCAGACGTAGGAAGTGTTTCCCCATAGCAAACAATGGGGCTGCGTTAGGAGCTGAACGCGGCTTTTTTGCAGGTGCTGGCCGCGTCCGTAAGCACCGCTGGTATCGAGAGTTGAAGTTGCGTTAAATATGCTCTACGCTCCTTTTTTGGAGCCTAACGCAGCCATTCTGTGAACTCTCAATACCAGCGGTATTTAAAAGGTGCGACCAGAAAAAAGCATGCGTAGCTAACGCACCCCTTTGGCCGCAGAACTCTAAATCTAGGCGTTAGTGAGGTATTTTTAAAATTTTAATTTATTCTCTAAAAGTGATAAAGTGATAGCTCTGCTAAAAAAAAAGTATAATTTGTGTTTGCACTAGTCAATTGAGTGTAAATGACGAAAACCTACTTTACTGCAGAAGTATAAAATGGCTCTGCACTCAGAGGGTTAAAAAGAAAGCTGAAAGCCCTAAGGAAAAAAAAATAGCACAAGTCACCAGGATTGTGGACCGAATGCGAACATTTTAAAGAAATGGTAAATGTATGGTGTAACGTAATTTATTTATTTTTATGTGTGCGTGCGCACGCACGTGATAAATACGTTTATTAGATGCATTATCTCAGAATAAGTCGTCTGGGCCGTTACCCTTACACATAGACTATTATTATCATACGCGTTTTAATACAGACATTTAGCTGATATTGAATCAATATATTTCAATTCGTTTGAAACATTCGAATACATTTTGTAAAGTAAACAATATGCAGCAGCTGGACATAATCCAAAAAGGCATGAGTTTTATACCCCAAAAACAGCGGTGGTTTCTACCGCCTAAATCCGTAAATATATAAGCCAATCACGATCCTCCTACCATGAGTCTGACAGGGAGCTGTAATGTTGTGAACAACAGCTTTATAGCAAGTGAGTCATCGGCGAGTCATCAGTAAACTGTTTTCTGATTGGTTACTGTTACTGAGTGGGCTGTATGGTTTCTGAGGAAGATGGCGGTTGTTGGTGGACAGTTCTCTGATTTACGTGAGATTAAAAAGCAGTTGCTGAGTGTAAGCTGGCTGTGTAGGGAACGCGGGTTGATGCACAGTGTTAAATGGTGAGAGGACCTGGCAAATATATATATATATATGTGTCACATCCTGCGGTAGATCTTTGTGCATGATACATATGTTCCTTTTTGCAGAATACTGAAAAATGTAAAAAAATACAGGGACACCCGCAAAACATGAGCTATACAGTAATAGCACATTTATGTGTCATCCTGATTGTAACGCATAGAAGAGCAGGGCTGTGTAGCAAATCCATGGTTAAAGACCATTATGCAAATCTTTATACCTACATACTCAAACAAAACTTAAAGTTCAAAGAAACATTCATGTAACTGTAAGAAATATTAAATAAAAGTGCGGAAAGAAAATGCTGTGATGTTTGGTTGGTAATTGTGGCACAAGTACCGAAGGTGGCACTTACACCTCTAGGCTACCACTGTGCTTTGTAGTTTTATTGGCTGCATTTGTAGTGCTAAATATTTTTGTCATTAATATATTCTATAAATCGTTAATTAAAAGTTAAATGGATTGGATAGAGCAAGACATTTTATACAACTGTCCATTTTACTTTTATAATCACATTTTGCTCAGTTCTCGTGGTATTTGTTAAAAGGATAAACTAGTCAAAATTAAACGTTCGTGATTCAGATAGAGCATGCAATTTTAAGCAACTTTCTAAGTTACTCCCAATTATTAAATTTTCTTCGTTCTCTTGGTATCTTTATTTGAAAAAGCAAGGATGTAAGCTTAGGAGCCAGGTCATTTTTGGTTCAGTACCTAGGTATCACTCGCTTATTGGTGGCTACATTTAGCCACCAATCAGCAAGCGCTACCTAGGGTGCTGAACCAAAAATGGGCTGACTCCTAAGCTTACATTCCTGCATTTCACATAAAGCTAGAGAGAGAACGAAGAAGAAAAACGATAATAGGAGTAAATTAGAAAGTTGCTTAAGATTGCATGCTCTATCTGAATATTGAAAGAAAAAAAATGGGTTTCATATCCCTTTAAATAGTAGTCTAAGGAGAGTTTGTGAATTTGTCTTTAACCATCTGGCACCAGTGCTTGCAACAATGTTTATAGCAATGTTATGCATATTTGCAAACACTGCTGCCATAGAGTGCTAAAGACATTCCTAAAATTCTATCAACCTACCTAGGTTTAGTCTTCAACAAGGGATACCAAGAGAAAAAAGCAAATTTAATAGTAAAAGTTAATTTGAAAGTTGCTTAAAATTGCTTGCTCTGTCTGAATCATGAAAGCTTAGTGTTGACTGTAATGATTTTGATTTATAGAACACTTACTCTGGTGAGCTGAGGAAAATTTGAGGTAAAACATCTTTCTTCTTTACACAGAGATGCTCCGGTGATATTTTCTTGTCAGCTTTTTACAGTTATTCTGCATCACTTTCAAGTGATTTAGCATATGAGTATTATGTCCCTTTAAGTTACCACAAGCATTGATAAAATACTTTTAAATCAGGGCTCAACAAACACAGGTACCAGGGAGCCACTGGTGCCTTAAAATTAAAGGGACATTCCAGCCATAATTGGAATTCACATGGATGTAATTCAGTTTTGAATATAAGCATTTTTGTAATATACATGTATTAGCAAAAATGCTTCTAATAAAAGTTATAGCCATTTCAAAAGTGTATTTAAGTATGCACCGTGCACCAGCATTTTAAACACAGCACTTGCTGAGAGAGCCTAAGATGCTGGTACCATCTGGTAATGACTCAGTTTATTAATTGCTGACTGACATAATACAACTCCCACTGGTACTCTGAGCAGCAGCAGTATTTAAAATGCTTGTGCACTGAGAATATCTAGTTATGCCTCACGTGCAGACAAAAATGTTAACACTAAAACAGTGATAACTTTTACTAGTAGCACATGTATATTGCAAATATTTTTATTTTCAAAGATGTAATTCATCTATGTGTATTTAATTTTTGACTGTAATGTCCCTTTAAGCCCTGGCATCCTGGTTTAGAGTCTCAAAGACATCCATGCGTTCCCTTCGCTGTCTGCCACCAGCTGCACCTAAACTTTAGTTTGATGAGGCTTCATCCTTTCTACAACTCACAGATGAGAAATACAAATACATCTTCATGTATTGGTTTGCTAAATAATGTGTGTCTTTATAATATTTACACACGCACACTTCTTGTTTTATATTATGATGTTGTCATAGGGATGGCCAAACGTTTCTGGCTCCTAAATTTATGTTGAGCTCTGCTTTAAATGGGAAGTTGTTGAACTGCACATACAGATTGTATTAGGTCAAAAAGCATTGTGGTGTCCAAACAATTAGAGAATTTAGAGCTGCTATATGAAAAATATACATGTGTTACATGGAGCATGTGATTTATTTTTGTTCAGGGCATCAGAACTTGCTTTCTCTTTGGAGTCTATCCCTTTAAATGAACTGCCTCCCACTCCAGAGCTTACTGAGGTATGTTAAGAGCAAGTGGAGTAATGCAAGTTGTTGTAATTCTTTTATTTTTCTTTGGGGGGGGGGGGGGCAGGGTACTGTTTTACATTTTACTATTAAATATATAGCTTTGTTTCATTGGTTGGTTTATTATGCTAATTAAATGGATGCTGAACCCAATTTTTTTTTCTTCCAGGATTCAGATAGAGCATGCAATTTTTTTTCTTTGTTCTCTTGCTATCTTTATTTGAAAAATAAGGCATCTAAGCTAAGGAGCCAGCAATTTTTTGGTTCATACCATGGACAGCACTTGTTTATTGGTGCTGTCCAGTCAGCAAGGACAACCCAGGTTGTTCACCAAAAATGAGCCGGCATCTAAACTTACATTCTTGCTTTTCAAATAAACATACCAAGAGAATGAAGAAAATTTCCTGTTGTGTAATGCTTCAGGCATGTGCACGCTACTTACCTAGGTATCTCTTCAACAAAGAATAACATGAGTGAAAAAAATTGATAATAGAAGTAAATTGGAAACCTTTTAAAAATTGTATCCTCTATCTGAATCATGAACTACATTTTTGGGGTTTAATGTCCCTTTAAGTGCCTTTTTACAACACGAATGAAGTCCCTGTGTGCTAAAATTTAAAATGTTACTAGACTTAAAGGGACATGAAAACCAATGTTTGTTCTTTAATTATTTAGATAGGACATATACTTTTAAAACAACTTTCCAAGTTACTTCTATTATAGATTTTGATTCATTCTCTTGATATCCTTTATTGAAAAAGCAGCAATGCACAACTGGGAGCTAGCTAAGCACAAATGTAAACCAATGACAAGGCATATATGTGCAACCACCAATCAGCAGCTTGCTCCCAACTCTTGAGTCTACTTAAGTATCCTTTTCAACAAAGAATACCAAAAGAACAAAGCAAATTAGATAATAGAAGCAAGTTGGAAAGTTGCTTAAAATTGCATGATCTAAATCATGAAAGGAAAAAATTGTGTTGCATGTCTCTTTAAACTATAGTGCAACATGGAGAAATGGAGTTTCACTACTTTGTTTACAAGACAAGACTGCATTGCTGGCCTTTATTATAATTTTAAAAGTACTTCTCTTTGCTCTTGGGGTAACAACCAATTTAACATTTTTGGGGGTATTAGGTTGAATTTAAATGTATCTGGTATGTTGCAAAAAGATTGATAGTTCCCAGTGCAGATGTTTTTTATGTTGATTGAAAATCCTTCTTATATATATCTATATTTTGTCGCAGGAAGATGCACACGATCTGGATGCCTATACGCTCGCTAAATCTTACTTTGATTTGAAGGAGTATGATAGAGCTGCATACTTTTTGCGAGGTTGCAAAAGCCAGAAAGCCTACTTCCTCTATATGTACTCCAGGTATTTGGTAAGAACATAAAAAGATTTTAATATTTGTTTCACTATAGCAAAAGCATCCCTTTGACTTCTTTTTTAAATAACCCTTTAAGGGTCAGATTACAAGTGGAGCTCCACTTTGTAATACGAGTTAGGTGAGGCGCGCAGCAAATGTAAATATGAGTATGTATATGATTATGCACATCATATATACACAGCTAACAACTTTAGCCCCCAAAAACTGCTTAGTGCGTTTTTTTTGTTTTGTTTGGTTTTTAAATGCTCTTTTTTTTTTTTTTTTAATTTAAAAAAAAAAAAAAAGGAAAATTATCCAGAGGTGTGACCTCTGGTTAATTTTCAGAGCACTAATTGCTACCACAAGCTTGGGGTAGCAATATATACTGTGTATTGGGGGCACATAGTTTATCTAAATCCTGAAAAAAAATATACAAAATATATTCTGTAGAACTGACAGAATAATTTAGCAGGTACTTTATACAAATAACTGCTGAATCTGTTTATAGGGACACTGAACCCAAATTTTTTCTTTCGTGATTTAGATAGTGCATGCAACTTTCTAATTTACTACTATTATCAATTTTTCTTCATTCTCTTGCTATCTTTATTTGAAAAAGAAGGCATCTCTAAGCCAAGCAGCCAGCCGATTTTTTGTTCAGTACCCTGGACAGCACTTGTTTATTGGTGGGCGAATTTATCCACCAATCATCAAGAACAAACCAGGTTGTTCAACAAAAATGGGCCGGCATCTAAACTTAGATTCTTGCTTATCAAATAAAGATACCAAGAGAATGAAGACAATTTAATAATAGGAGTAAATTAGAAAGTTGCTTAAAATTGCATGGTCTATCTGAATCACAAAATAAAAAATTGGGTTCATTGTCCCTTAAAGCTTTATGGTCTTTCTGCAAATGTAAGTTTTAACTGTAGTACAAGAGAAGTGTAGAGATGTGATTGTAAACAGCATGAGCCCATGGGATTGCAAAACAAGCCGATAACTGACTAGCCAGCTTAACACATTTATTAAAAATATGGGAGCATAAACTTTGTGTGTGTATACACAATCCATAACATTTTCACATCTGTTGGCATTATGAAGCAGTGGGTGGGGGCAGTGTCATACTTAACAATATTACAGCATTTATAATTGTTACTTGAGCTATCCAAAGCACACATTAATTGCATAATGTAATATAAATGGACTTAATAATAATTAGTGCAAGAAATATTAAAATTATCTAATTTTAGCTTATTTTGGCTAAATGTTAGTTATTTTATTGTCTTGAAGTGATGGTAAATCTGAGCGTTTAAAAAAAACCTAGGATTTACCATCACTAAAAATGAAGGAGACTTTCAGTGATCACCTAGTAAAAAAAAAAAAGTGCTAAAGTCAGCACCTCCGGCTGCCCACGGCACAGCGCTCTTTACCAATTAGGTGATGTTTCCACCTCTAAACCAATAGCCGTGCTAGCATACAGAACACTGTCAAATGACTAGACCGGCTATTTGTTTAGAGGTGGAAACGTCACCTTGTTGAGAGAAGAGCTGTGGGCTAGGAGCCGCAGCATACAGAGGGTGAGTTTAGCACTCTTTTTTTTCTTTTTCTTTATTTTCTAAGTGATCATTGAAAGTCCACTTTATTTTTAGTGATGGTAAATCCTAAACACTTTGATTTACCATAATTTTAAATGTTAGGGGGGGGGGGGGGGGGTCAGTAAAATAAGGTTGGTGGTGTGCCCATTTAATAGGTTCTGGGGAGAAAACTGCACATTGTGTTTTAAATGGGAGGGTTTCATGGATAATTAAATTGACATGATTCCCTTATACAGCATTATTTTAACTCCTACTTTTCACTGTGCAAATTACATCACTCTGTCTGGCATCCAAAAGGGTTAAAGTAATGTGGGAAAAGCTACATAGACAGTGAAAAGGATTTTTATAGGCAGGGTAATATGGGGCGCTATAGCTGACTTGCACAGCACACTGATGAGGCTCTACACAGCAACCGTTTGTTATTACACAGTTCCTGCAGCACAAAAGCAGAGTGCTTTTGGCAGTAGTAAATCTCGGCAGATATGGGGGAAGAGCAGGGTCTAGCTGGGGGTTGTGTTGTCTTTCCAACCGTCCTGCTTTTAGAGCCATTACTGGGAGTAATAGAATGTGCATGCTGCAGGGGAGGTCAGATGGAGTGCACACTGCTCTCACCGAGCACCAGAGCACTTGTAATGTTGCAAGTTTTTGTAACCTTTTCCCTCCTAGCAGCAGTAATACAGGGAACAGTGAAACTACTTCCACACAACTGGTGTACACTGTGCTGCAAACACCATATATGACAAGGCTCTCCCAGAAGTATACATAGCCCTGCACCTCTCACATTGTAAGTAACAGTCAAAGCACTTTTTGGTGTGCCAGGGCTAGTTTTAGAAGTGTCACTAGTACCTGGAATAATTAAGCACGGACTTACAATTTTAAGTAGTAACAATCCACTACCTCGGACAGCTGCTCCAGCTTAAAGCTCTCAACCCATTCATCCTCCTCTTACTATTGATTACTTTGTGACCTGTTCAAATCTCATTCCCAGCTCAATACTTCTCCCAGCAAGTGATATAAGCCATCCACACCCCCTTTTGCTTTCCCTGCAGCATAGCACCAGCCACAAGCCTGTCACAGCCAGACAGCAGACTATAGGGCAAATGAACCACACTGTATCTGATAGATATAGAATAGTAACTGCAGAGACGCAACCCAATCTAGAGCTACAAGAGGGGAAAGTGAAGAATCTATAGTTCTAGTCAGCAACATTAGTGCGCCAAGGGATTTGATTTGGAAGTCAGCCAGGCTTTTTAGGATTTAGCCAAACATAGCCCAAAGGCAGAACTTTTCCGCACTATCTGATATATATATATATATATATATATATATATATATAAAATTTTATTTTTTTTAATGATTTTTATTGAGGTAATAAAAAGTAACAACAAAACAGGAAATATGTCCAGACATATGTCTAGGTTAATAACAGTCATAATACAATTCTCATACTATTAATAGAGCTAAGACATGGAAATACAATTGCTGTTATTGTAAACACAGTATCTAAACCGCCACAATGTCATGAAGAAGTATATGCAGATTTTTATTATACAGAATATGCTGTACAAAGAAAAATAGGGCAACTCTTAAGGTGGGCAGTGACACTGTGTCCAAAATTAGCAGTGAATGCCTGGGACATACGAAAATTAAACCTCATTTTTTTTTTTTTTTTTTTAAATTTCTTTTTATTGAGAGCCAAGTTGTGGAGACATCAAATAACATTTCCAGATAATACTATGAGAATTACATTCACAAATACAATAAAGATTTAACCTATACAGAGGTAACATTGTGTATAACATAGCAGTAGTCCATGAAAGCAATATATGACAAATGTCAGTACACAAGAGGCACTTTACATCTTTCCAATGCCGCTTACAGTCTTGCTGTCCCCACATACTCCGCTCTTCCATTTTACCTTTTAACAGTATCCCCAACTAATCCCCTACCCACCCCCCCAACTGTCTAATAAATTAAAACCACCGGTACAGAGATCCCTAGTCTGGGGGTCAAGCAGATTGAGGTGTATTGTCATTTAAGGATGTCTCTCTTAATGTAACAGCAGTTTGAATTTCTAAACCTATGTCTCTTGCCCCACTGAACAGTCGCCTATCACTACATAAAGTGAGAGTGAAGGAAAATGTTTGTATGGATATAACCCAAGCAATTAAAACAGTAAACAGTATGTTAAAGGTCAACATGCACATGCCTTTCGAATTGAAGGTGAGGGTGTTGCGGCCCAAATTAAGCGTGTATAATGGTGTGAGTAGCAATTGTGATAGAAAAGGCAAAACCCCCCGCTATAACACAGCGCAAAAAAAACTTTCAGTAAGGATATGATAAAATGTGTTTCTACATCTGATATAGCGAACAAGTAAAACAAAGATCTATTGTGAACTATTTACCATGGTCTATGTGAGCATTAAGGAGTAAACCTGTGACAGCCGTTCAACAGTATCTACGTGGAGGATTCTAAAAGAACTATTCCAAAAACTTGGGCGGCTGCATGTGGTCCTGACATTCATAGCCTAAGGAGACCATGAGCTAATCAATAAGGTATAGGTAGGAACAGCATTATTACATGCAGGCATATCTTATTTGTATATATGTTTGTTTTTTTTGTTTGTTTTTTGTCTGGATGAGCAACATAGCAACATGAATGCATAACCCATACTGTAGGTGGCATTATCTCTTGTTTGCACAACAAAATTCAAGTTCACAACAAGTCGTAAGCTTCCTCTCCAGCAGACAAACACATTGTTAATATGGGGCTAGGAACAATAAAGATAGGTTCCATTATTGCTAAGCCTACCTAGTAAACTTACCCCAGACTAGGGTTGATGGGAGTTAACATGATTTAGTTAGAGATTAAAGCAGTAACAACAATGACAGTTAATATGCTCAGTTCCAAGTGAATATATGGCTACGATGAGAAACTAGTGGTTCATCGGTGTATTCCCTTAAACTGATAAATAAACAAACTAAAACAATATAACCAGAACATTAACAAAAACAGAACAATAGTAAACATAAAGAGAGATGTGAACTCTCAGGAGACAGCCTCGCAATCACTCGCTACCGGCTGCTCTGCCTATACTAGCACAACGAAAACTGGTATGTGGGAGCAGGGTCAGACACCTTTAAGAAACGTTGCTTAAAATTTTATAACAGAAGTATGTCCAGTTGTATTCATGAAAATAAACCTGTATGTCCCAATACCGTGCAACCAGCGTCACCTCCAGAAGTTCATATATTAACCAACTCCGGTAGGACAGCAGGGATACAGCAGCTTCTCCTCAATAATTATCTGCCCGGTCTCACGGTAGAAATGTTCATAAAAAGAGGTCAGGGTGTTGACTAAAGGAATCTGTATGTAAGCAAGGCTGTTTGTTCTCGGAGTACCGGCTTGTTGGGTGGGCTTTTGTCTAGATCCGGATATGGGACGCTCATGTCTGTCACTGTATGCAGCGTTAGATCCGCCTGGAGTATTGAAGGACTCACAGAATGAGGTAAGCTGATAATATGGGAGTCTCATGTGCGGAGAAGGTGAGGCCGTGTCCGTTTCTTGTTGGTCACCATCTCCATGCCAGAGACGCCGTTCTCCATGTAGAGTCGCAGCCCCACAGCGTAAGCTTTCAGTTGCTTGCTTACCAGAGGCCATATATAGTCCCATTTGTTCAAAGGACCCCGCGGCAACTTCCACTTCTAGCTTGTCCTGCTCCAGGTTCACAAGTGTCTGTAACTCAGCTGGATTAGCAGCTTCGCAAAGTCGAACATCTGGGAGAAGGTGGCGGTCAGCCAACAAAGATGGCGGCTTAAGAGCCTGCGTCTCAGTCAATAGGCTCAGCATGGTTGCTTCCAGTTTAATGAAAGTTGGAAGAAGAAGGGCTTTTAGAGTGGTGAGTACGTCCTGTACCTGTCTATCTGCAGTTGATATAGCGATAGTCATTGGAACCGTATCAAAGAGTCTGTGCATAGTTGCAATCCCTTATGGATTTTTTCTTTTAAACTGACTTCCAGGGGAGAAGCGTTTGAGAGGCTTCTATCTGCTGAGGGTTCCCGGACAGCTTGCCTGTCAAGGGAGATGCAGATGGCTTAGAGAAAAAGGCAAATTTTCAGGTATTGAATCAGGGTTTCTGCAGAGCTAAAAGTTCTTGCTGCCTTCTTCTAGGTCCGCCCACCGGAAGTCTAAACCTCATTTTTTAACTTTTTGTTTTGGGAGGGAAAAAGGAGTTCAGCGGGCAAGAGCCGCTCGGAGATAAGAAGGGGGAGGGGAGGGGGCGGAGCTATTTAGGGTAGCTGTCTAGTTAAGCTTTGTGTCCCCAAGCTTTTGAATGTTATTCTAAATCAGCAAGAAAACTAATATGCTTGCTATGTAAGTAGGAAGGCATATATCATGCTAGAGTTAACTAGGCCCAGAGTACAATCTAGGTTTGCAAAACAATCCTTAATAAATAGAGGAAGACAACACAGTAAGAGCACATAGGCTTAAGCCTCATATAACATAACTGTTGCTTATAGCTAGGCTTATTCACATTAGAAATGTTACTGGACAACATAGGAAGTGCAGTATCTATTGATAAGTGGTCAAAACTCAACGGACACTGCAAACTAACATAAGAGAGCACACAACCAGGGCCAACATGGGTAGGAATATTTTGTGTATAACATGTGCTTTCTTCCGGTTCCAAAAACAATACAGGTAACTTACACCCAGTAGTTAGCATCCATAAAACTAAGCTATTAAATATGTTATGTTCTCCAGGCATTGGTAATGTATAAAATATCCTAACCATTAAAGTCATACACGTCCCCTCTCTGTGTAGATGGCAAAGTTAAATAATTATATATCTCGAGTTACATAACAAAGCACAATCCAATTCAAAACGAGATAACAAGCTATAAAGGTCTATGTAGCATTACAGATACACATTTGTAATAACCTCATGATTATGATATGTTAAGGGCATAGAATATGTATTTGTCTGTGTGCAATATATCTGTGCATAAACAAAAAGAATCAAAGAGTATGTCCTATTATTGGGAAGTACTGTAGGAGCTATAAGATATATTGGGAAACAATAGAATATGGGCATAAATTACATGAATTGGATGTATATCATGGAGATATCTTAACTTATTTTGCGGAATCCATGAGTAGTTTTGAGCTCATAGTGATATATGGGATAAAAAGTGAGCTTAGTAACTCTCTGTAGGGGGTTGTAACTAGCTAGCCTAAATAAAATGAACGTGTAAAACCTAGCAAAGTGGGTGTATAATGAGTATAAATAGACGAAGCGTACAGAAGGTTTATATATAAGGACCCCAATCACCAGTTCAGAGCATAAGAAGTATCCTGCTCCTTATTAGGGAAACCTATATATATTAATGTGGGAGATATTTAATGTGCTTATGGTAGAACACAGGAGGGTCAGCTTTTCCTATTCTCAGTAGGGGGTGCGGTATAACAACATATTAACAAATAGGAGGTGTGAGATCAGTTGTAGGTGAAATTTCACTGAGAAGTAGAAAATTAGTAAATGCTAGCAAAACTGTTAAATTGGGCTACTCTGTATGTGAAAAAATACTAAGCTATCTAGCTCATGTGGAGATTGTGGGGGATAATAGCATCCTTAAGTTATCCAGCTAACTGAAGGCCCCAAGGAAAAAAAGACAATTTCACAATATTTAGGGAATGCGGGCTATCTACAGAGGGTTAACTATGAGCTTGGACGTTGCTAGTGGGTACTTGCAGGTTTAAATTATAGATAGAGAGTCAAGCATGGAACAAGGTATAACTATGCCCGCTAAAAGGAGAACCTTGTCCCAATTCACAGCACAAATCTAGACATCCACCATTACAATAACTGTATCATATATATATGTGAGGCTTACTAGGGAAACATAAATAATGATGGGCTAATCCTCTTTAACATGTGCACTAAAGAGTCCAACATACCATGCAAACTGTTCTACAAACTTTTCTCTGGAAAGTGATATAACAGTGCACATGGGAGTGTGTATGTACTGTAGAAGTTAACCAATATCAGAAAATTAAAACTGAACCTTCCGTATTCACCACACTGCAGCAATATAAAACTTTAGCTCTAATGAAGAACAATAAAAAAAAAAAACGTGTAACTCTAGTATTAATAGCTTGCAAACTGACGCCATTATGTGAATATGTGAAGTCCTTAGCACATAACTGAAATAATAGGACTATTTTGACTTATTTACTCTCATAAAAGTATTAGTCCAGAGTTCTAATAGTAGTCAAGCCAGAGTCACCATTGGAAGGAACTAGTGCACGTAAAGGGTGGGATTCCAAGGCAAACTAACCGGCATTAATATATCAAGAAAACAAGCCATGTGAGTAAGCTTAAGTGAAATGCCCTCTGTCTCTCCGTAAACATGCTTTCGCTTGAGTCTTTGCAGTTCAGTCTGCCTAAGTCAAAAACTTACAATCCCGTTACTCTAACTGCCACGGCATCTAAATCATCCAAGGCTCTTGCGATATTGACTACGACGTCCGGGACCTCTGCCAAATGTGCTATCAGAACCTTTAGCTAGCATCCATTCCCTTCTGGAGAGTTGAACAATGCTGAGAGTGCGCACAGAGAACCTGCAACACCTTTTATCATCGAGACATTGCCTCTAGGATCCCAAGCATGTGGAAAATATGCTCTCTTCAAATAACTGCAAGAGAAAGGATTCCAACGGTCGTTCTGAGCAAAAGATTGTGAGGCTCCAAATATTATATTGCAGGTTGGGGAGAGGTCCTTGACAGGGCTCTTATTAATGAGAGAGGTAGCCGTATGTAGAGGGAGATATAGTGAGGGTCCTGGGTGGTTATTGGGACTCATTAAATTATGCGTAAGCTCCGTTGGAGATAAAGTCCCCAAAGCTGGAACTGCTGCGTTTAGACCTTCCACCAGGTGACCAGCCGCAAAGTACCAGGTTGGGGAAATGTATGTTGGCTTTTGCGCTTGCAATGAAATCTCCCCCTCACGTTTTCCAGAAGCGGCCTGCGTTGTTCCAAGTTTTCTTGTTCCCCTACTCTACTGTCAAGGGGTAGATTTTCACTTGTCTGCGTGGTGCAATCTCTACCCGAGTTGCGACAGAGGACGGAAACATCTGCAAAGATGTTGTCCATCTTAGTCTCCAGGTTTGCGAGTAGACGTTTGATGGTGGTGTGAAACTCCTCCATAATTGAGCCTATGCAGTTTCGTGTCAGTAAATCTCAATTAGCTCAACACGGAGGACTTAGATGGGTGTCGTAATTACCAATGTAGGCCACAGCTTAGCTTCACATGGGTCTAGAGAATGACATAAGCAAACCTGGTGTCGTTTGATGCAGAATGAGCTGGAGAATGTGGATCTGATAGTTAAAATGTGGAATGATATATTTGCTCTTGTATAATCAGCTTATTATTATAAAGCTGAGAGCTCCATATTTTTGCGTCTGGTCCTGGTTGCCTCCTAGCCACGCCCCCCTGCAATATATTTTTAGTGAAAAAATTCTTGGAGGTCATTTAGATATAAAATTCAATTGTAAATTAGACAGTTACACTAAAGCACCAGTTCAATTGCATTGCAAATTAGCTGCAGACAAAAAAAGACATATTAAAATGTTTCTTGAATATATTTGTTTCATTTTTCTCTTGGTCTATGACATCACAAGGTAGAAATATAGTCACAGCTTTGCAGACCGGGAAAGGCTAGGTGGCAGGGTTGAAAAATCCCTGAGAGCCAATCAACAATTAGTGCGCTGCCACTTTGCAGCAATGCTCCATATTTAACTGTTCCCTTCAAACAGCATTTTACGCTGGATGCACTGTGTTAAGGACAACTTGCACAGTGCAGCTAGAGCAAAGCTCTGTTTGAAGAGAACAGTCTAATGTGGAGTAGTGCTGCAAAGTGTAAGCGCTAACAGTTCCTGCATGTGTCCTATTCTTTCTGCAGACATGCTGCATTTTCTGCGATGACATTTCAGATCACAGCATGTTCTACCTTAGGGCATATGAGTAAATCATCCATGTACTATAATAATAAAAATGTTAAATTGTATATCATGTTTTTGAACCTGTCCCTTTTTCCTAACCCCCAGTTTACGAGCTTTGCTGGCAGGTTCTTAACTGGTGAATCTAGATCTGATATCTAGATACATTTTAATTTCAGTATTGAGCACTCTCTTTATTTTTGATGTGAGACTTCTTTCTGTGAACAGATATACAGCATAGATATCACCTTCATTGAGTATATGTTCACTAGGTGCTTATGCACTGTTACATATGAGTGACAGAAATGTGGTGTGCACAAGGATTTTTGCTGTGTGCAAGGACACTGTTGGGCAGCAAGTTTATCTGGAGAAAATAGGAAAAGAAACTGCTGTGTGACTGCTCTAGCTTAGATCCAATAACATTTAGAAACATATGGCTAGATTTAGAGTTTTGTCGGTAACGACCCGAAAATCTAACGTCGGCTTTTTTCTGGCCGCACCATAAAAATAACTCTGGTATTGAGAGTCCACATAAAGGCTGCTTTAGGCTCCAAAAAAGGAGCGTAGAGCATATTTAACGCAGCTTTAACTCTCGATACCAGAGTTGCTTACGCAAGCAGCCAGCCTTAAAAACGTGCTCGTGCACAATTCCCCCATAGAAAACAATGGGGCTGTTTGAGCTGAAAAAAAACCTAACACCTGCAAAAAAGCCGCGTTCAGCTCCTAACGCAGCCCCATTGTTTGCTATGCGGAAACACTTCCTACGTCTGCACCTAACATGTACCCCGAGTCTAAACACCCCTAACCTTACACTTATTAACCCCTAATCTGCCGCCCCCGCTATCGCTGACCCCTGCATATTATTATTAACCCCTAATCTGCCGCTCCGTAAACCGCCGCTACTTACATTATCCCTATGTACCCCTAATCTGCTGCCCTAACATCGCCGACCCCTATATTATATTTATTAACCCCTAATCTGCCCCCCACAACGTCGCCTCCACCTGCCTACACTTATTAACCCCTAATCTGCCGAGCGCTACTATAATAAAGTTATTAACCCCTAATCCGCCTCACTAACCCTATAATAAATAGTATTAACCCCTAATCTGCCCTCCCTAACATCGCCGACACCTAACTTCAATTATTAATCCCTAATCTGCCGACTGGAGCTCACCACTATTCTAATAAATGTATTAACCCCTAAAGCTAAGTCTAACCCTAACACTAACACCCCCCTAAATTAAATATAATTTACATCTAACGAAATTAATTATCTCTTATTAAATAAATTATTCCTATTTAAAGCTAAATACTTACCTGTAAAATAAATCCTAATATAGCTACAATATAAATTATAATTATATTGTAGCTATTTTAGGATTAATATTTATTTTACAGGCAACTTTGTAATTATTTTAACCATGTACAATAGCTATTAAATAGTTAAGAACGATTTAATAGTTACCTAGTTAAAATAATTACAAAATTACCTGTAAAATAAATCCTAACCTAAGTTACAATTAAACCTAACACTATACTATCATTAAATTAATTAAATAAAATACCTACAATTAAACCTAACACTACACTATCAATAAATAAATTAAATACAATTCCTACAAATAACTACAATGAAATAAACTAACTAAAGTACAAAAAATAAAAAAGAACTAAGTTACAAAAAATAAAAAAATATTTACAAACATAAGAAAAATATTACAACAATTAACTAATTACACCTACTCTAAGCCCCCTAATAAAATAACAAAGACCCCCAAAATAAAAAATGCCCTACCCTATTCTAAATGACTAAAGTTCAAAGCTCTTTTACCTTACCAGCCCTGAACAGGGCCCTTTGCGGGGCATGCCCCAAGAAGTTCAGCTCTTTTGCCTGTAAAAAAAAACATACAATACCCCCCCCCCCCAACATTACAACCCACCACCCACATACCCCTAATCTAACCCAAACCCCCCTTAAATAAACTTAACACTAAGCCCCTGAAGATCATCCTACCTTGTCTTCACCTCACCAGGTATCACCGATCCGTCCTGGCTCCAAAATCTTCATCCAACCCAAGCGGGGGCTGGCGATCCATCATCCGGTGGCTGAAGAGGTCCAGAAGAAGCTCCAAAGTCTTCATCCTATCCGGGAAGAAGAGGCGATCCGGACCGGCAACCATCTTGATCCAAGCGGCATCTTCTATCTTCATCCGATGACGACCGGCTCCATCCTGAAGACCTCCACCGCGGATCCATCTTCTTCCGGCGACGTCCAACTGAAGAATGACGTTTCCTTTAAGGGACGTCATCCAAGATGGCGTCCCTCGAATTCCGATTGGCTGATAGGATTCTATCAGCCAATCGGAATTAAGGTAGGAATATTCTGATTGGCTGATGGAATCAGCCAATCAGAATCAAGTTCAATCCGATTGGCTGATCCAATCAGCCAATCAGATTGAGCTCGCATTCTATTGGCTGATCGGAACAGCCAATAGAATGCAAGCTCAATCTGATTGGCTGATTGGATCAGCCAATCGGATTGAACTTGATTCTGATTGGCTGATTCCATCAGCCAATCAGAATATTCCTACCTTAATTCCGATTGGCTGATAGAATCCTATCAGCCAATCGGAATTCGAGGGACGCCATCTTGGATGACGTCATTTAAAGGAACCGTCATTCTTCAGTTGGACGTCCTCGGTGGAGGTCTTCAGGATGGAGCCGGTCGTCATCGGATGAAGATAGAAGATGCCGCTTGGATCAAGATGGTTGCCGGTCCGGATTGCCTCTTCTTCCCGGATAGGATGAAGACTTTGGAGCCTCTTCTGGACCTCTTCAGCCACCGGATGATGGATCGCCAGCCCCCGCTTGGGTTGGGTGAAGATTTTGGAGCCAGGACGGATCGGTGATACCTGGTGAGGTGAAGACAAGGTAGGATGATCTTCAGGGGCTTAGTGTTAGGTTTATTTAAGGGGGGTTTGGGTTAGATTAGGGGTATGTGGGTGGTGGGTTGTAATGTTGGGGGGGGGGTATTGTATGTTTTTTTTTACAGGCAAAAGAGCTGAACTTCTTGGGGCATGCCCCACAAAGGGCCCTGTTCAGGGCTGGTAAGGTAAAAGAGCTTTGAACTTTAGTAATTTAGAATAGGGTAGGGCATTTTTTATTTTGGGGGTCTTTGTTATTTTATTAGGGGGCTTAGAGTAGGTGTAATTAGTTTAAAATTGTTGTAATATTTTTCTTATGTTTGTAAATATTTTTTTATTTTTTGTAACTTAGTTCTTTTTTATTTTTTTGTACTTTAGTTAGTTTATTTCATTGTAGTTATTTGTAGGAATTGTATTTAATATATTTATTGATAGTGTAGTGTTAGGTTTAATTGTAACTTAGGTTAGGATTTATTTTACAGGTAATTTTGTAATTATTTTAACTAGGTAACTATTAAATAGTTCTTAACTATTTAATAGCTATTGTACATGGTTAAAATAATTACAAAGTTGCCTGTAAAATAAATATTAATCCTAAAATGGCTATAATATAATTATAATTTATATTGTAGCTATATTAGGATTTATTTTACAGGTAAGTATTTAGCTTTAAATAGGAATAATTTATTTAATAAGAGAGAATTTCGTTAGATGTTAATTATATTTAAGTTAGGGGGGTGTTAGGGTTAGACTTAGCTTTAGGGGTTAATACATTTATTAGAATAGCGGTGAGCTCCATTCGGCAGATTTGGGGTTAATAATTGAAGTTAGGTGTCGGCAATGTTAGGGAGGGCAGATTAGGGGTTAATACTATTTATTATAGGGTTAGTGAGGCGGATTAGGGGTTAATAACTTTATTATAGTAGTGGTGCGGTCCGCTCGGCAGATAAGGGGTTAATAAGTGTAGGCAGGTGGAGGCGACGTTGAGGGGGGCAGATTAGGGGTTAATAAATATAATATAGGGGTCGGCGGTGTTAGGGGCAGCAGATTAGGGGTACATAAGGATAACGTAGTTGGCGGTCGGCAGATTAGGGGTTAAAAAAATTAATCGAGTTGCAGCGATGTGGGGGGACCTCGGTTTAGGGGTACATAGGTAGTTTATGGGTGTTAGTGTACTTTAGAGTACAGTAGTTAAGAGCTTTATAAACCGGCGTTAGCCCAGAAAGCTCTTAACTACTGACTTTTTTCCTGCGGCTGGAGTTTTGTCGTTAGATTTCTAACGCTCACTTCAGACACGACTCTAAATACCGGAGTTAGAAAAATCCCATTGAAAAGATAGGATACTCAATTTATGTAAGGGGATCTGCGGTATGGAAAAGTCGCGGCTGAAAAGTGAGCGTTAGACCCTTTTTTGAGTGACTCCAAATACCGGAGGTAGCCTAAAACCAGCGTTAGGAGCCTCTAACGCTGGTTTTCACGGCTAACGCCAAACTCTAAATCTAGGCCATAGAATTTGACGGTAGATAAGAACCAAAAAGGCCAATCAATTCTACCCATATTACACGTTACTTTTTCCTTAGGATAGCCTTATGCATGTCCCAGGCATTTTTAAATTCCTTTAGTCTTTGTGTTTACCACCTCAAATAGAAGTTTATTCCATGAATCCACCACCCTTTCTGTAAAAAAATGCTTCCTTAAATTTCTCCTGAATCTGCTACCCTCTAACTTTAGATTGTGACCCCTTGTTTTGGCATTCATTTTTTTGTGAAAAATGCTTTCAGCTTCTATTTTATTAAATCCCTTCATATATTTGAAGGTTTCTATCATGTCACCTCTTTCCCTTCTATCCTCTAAACTATACATATTTAGATCATAGAGTCTTTCTTTGTGCATTTTTATATTTTAGACCATGTACCATTTTAGTAGCCCTCCTTTGGACAGCTTCTAGTTTATTTATATATTTCTGGAAATATGGTCTCCAGAACTGTACACAGTATTCCAGATTTAGTCTAACTAATCTGTAAAGTGGCATAAGAACATTGCTATTTCTGATACTAATACCTCTTCCAATGCAACCAAGTATTCGACTGGCCTTACATTTACATAAGCTGTATGGTATATAAGTTTTGTGTAACTAAGGAGTTAAATTATTGCTGTGTGCTTCATGATATATATCATGTGGCACATGAAACATTCTGGCTCCTATGATTTTGGGCAGTCTCCTAGATTTTGAATAAATATGTCACGCCCTGAGAGTTTTGCTTTAGAACTGTCAGAATATTCTATTTCCATAGTTTTTATTTTTTTAAATGACTGCTGATAAAGCATGTAAACTCCTTTCTACCCATGTCACTATTACAATTTTTACAATTATTCTAACTGCATTATGTGTGTTTTTTTTTTTATAGTCTGGTGAAAAGAAGAAAGATGACGAGACTGTTGATAGTTTGGGTAAGTCGTTCTGAATTCTTACAGGGACATTTAACACTGAGATGGTGATATAAAATGATAAAGTGTGTGTGTGTGTGTGTGTATATATATATATAATATAAACTTTTTGCTGTATTGACACAAAAACTTTACACTTATTTTGTCAACAATTAAACAACTGATTAAACTTTAAAAAATCCATCTACATGTTCTCAGATTATTTTTTATTTTTTTAATGCTTTGTTCCATCTAGCATTTATTTAGTGTTTAATGTCCCTTTAAGAGTGTTTGCAATATTTGCAGTAACAATTGTTCAATGAGCACTAACTAAAAATAATCACAGAAGTAGATGGTATAGAATGATACATTTGAGGGCACAATTTACTGAATATATGTATGTATAAATATTTTTTCATTTGTATGTACTGTAGTTTGGTCTTCCTTTTCAGGTCCACTAGAAAAAGGACAGGTGAAGAATGAGGCTCTGAGGGAGCTACGTGTAGAGCTGAGTAAGAAGCATAAAGCCAGGGAGTTGGATGGTTTTGGCCTCTACCTGTGAGTCAAAATGAATGCATCATACTTCTAACATACAATGGTTGTTCTTTTTGTGGTCTTAGCAGGTGATTTGTTTTGTTCAGGTATGGAGTGGTTTTGAGGAAGCTGGATTTAGTAAAAGAAGCCCTGGATGTGTTTGTTGAAGCAGCAAATGTTTTGCCCTTGCACTGGGGGACCTGGCTGGAGCTGTGTAATTTAATTACAGACAAAGAGATGGTAAATTTCTTACACTTTGAGCAATAGTTCTAGTAAAATGATTTGTTTAGTTCTGTTATTTGTGATTTCTTCCTGTGCCTGCTATGCTTTAGAGCTACTCGGGGTAGAGCTGCACTTGTGTGACAGTCTGTGATTAAAATGACAATGATAGTAAAAAAGGGAGGCATAGTAGAACTCTCTTGCATATCTTTGCTATAGTGAAAACACTCATAACTGAAGTTTTCCATGGTAAAATGTGCAGATGCTATACAATGTTCTGTTGTGTATTTATTTTACATTTATATATTGAGTTGACCAAGCCTTGCATTTACACATATTTGGCTAGATTATGAGTGGAGTGGAAGCTTGCACTCCCGCTCGCACAATAACTCCACACAACTTTGGCTTTTTGCAAGCGTATTACAAGTTGAAAGTAAAAAATTTTTGCTTGTGCGCATAAAGCAAACATTAGAATATCGCGACCACTTTAACGTCTTCCCCCATATACTTCAGTGGAGTAGGGGGAACTAACACCCAACAAGTCGTGCAAACATGGCCACGTTTTCTTAAGTTCGTTAGCCCGGCATGATGTGTATGTGTATATATATATATATATATATATATATATATATATTTCACATTCCAATTTTCTTCACATAGCAGAATATGTTCTATTTATTCATAAATACATTTTTCTATGATTTTATCTGGGGTTTTTTTTGGTAATATACACACACCCACTCACCGGCCACTTTATTAGGTACACCTGTTCAATTGCTTGGTAACACAAATTGCTAATCAGCCAATCATATGGCAGCAACTCCATGCATTTAGGCATCTAGACGTGGTGAAGACATCTTGCTGAAGTTCAATCCGAGCATCAGAATGGGGAAGAAATTTGATTTAAGTGATTTTGAACATGGCATGGTTTGTGCCAGACAGGCTGGCTTGAGTATTTTAAAAAAAAATTGGTGATATACTGTGATTTTCACGCACAACCATCTCTAGGGTTTACAGAGAATGGTCCGAAAAAGAGAAAATATTCAGTGAGCGGCAGTTCAAGATGATAGAAAGGCAACAGTAACTTAAATAACCACTCGTTACAACCAAGGTATGCAGAATACCATCTCTGAATGTACAACACGTCGAACCTTGAAGCAGATGGGCTACCGCAGCAGAAGACCACACTGGGTGCCACTCCTGTCAGCTAAGAACAGGAAACTGAAGCTTCAACTCACACAGGCTCACCAAAATTAGACAATAGAAGATTTGAAAAACGTTGCCTGGTCTGATTAGTCTCAATATTAGCTGTGAAATTTAGATAGTAGGGTCAGAATTTAGCGTAAACAACATGAAAGCATGGATCCATCCTGCATTGCATCAACGGTTCAGGCTGGTGGTGGTGTAATGTTGTGGGGGATATTTTCTTGGCACACTTTAAGCCCCTTAGTACCAATTGAGCATCGTTTAAACGCCACGGCCTACCTGAGTATTGTTACTGACCATGTCCATCCCTTTATGACTACAGTGTACCCATCTTCTGATGGCTATTTCCATGAGGATAATGCACCATGTCACAAAGCTCAAATAATCTCAAACTGGTTTCTTGAACATGACAATGAGTTCACTGTACTTTAATGGCCTCCACAGTCACCAGATCTCAATCCAATAGAGCACCTTTGGGATTTGGTGGAACGGGAGATTTGCATCATGGATGTGCAGCAACGGCGGATGCTATCATGTTAATATGGACCAAAATGTCTTAAGGAATGTTTCCAATATCTTGTTGCATCTGTGCCACAAATAATTAAGCCTGTTCTGAAGGCAAAAGGGGGTTCAATCCGGTACTAGCAAGGTGTACTTCATATATATATATATAATTAATGTGTGTATATATATATATATATATATGTGTGTGTGTGTATGTATTAGGGATGCACGATTAACCGCATATGCAGTTTTAAACCGCAATTAACTGCCGCAATTTTAAAAACCACGAGTGTGCGACTTTTAGCCCCGCCCAGAAGTGACATCACTCGCCCCATGTGAACAGGCTTAGCGGCTACTGAAGAGAAGATTCTAAACGCACACATGACGGGTCTCTCCCTCTGAGCAGTCAGCGTTCCTGGGATGGTCCCGGGCAGGAGGGACGGGACATAGACTGGGAAGGAGGTTTGTAGCATCAGAGTGGCCCATCGAAATTTAGCACCGACACAAAACTGGCTTTTTCATTACAGGCGGTACTGAGGGATCATGATACTTCCTGTTCTGTCACATCAGAGGGAATATATATATATCTGCACCCAGGTGGTAAATCACCATAGAACAGGCTAACAATGGTATTGAGCCAGTTGTTGATCCTGTGAGTGCACTTCTCTCTGTATGTATTTAGTCTCCCTTTGAGAAAAAGGAGCAACCAGATGTGGACTCCTTGCTCAGTGTGCTTAGAGGAATATGGCTACACCTCACTGACGAGGCCCAATGAGGGCCAAAACAATCGTCTGGGTTTGCTGTGTTCATTATTCAGAGAGGAATTGCCTGGTATTTCGGCGCTGGACTGACCGTAATAGGCGGGATCAGACTGATATACTACAGGAAAGTTCTACTCTGTGAAAAGCTGTGGTAAATCACCATAGAACAGGCTAACAATGGTATTGAGTCAGTTATTCATTCCTGTGAGTGCACTTCTTTCTGTGTGTGTGCGTGTGTATGTTTTTTTTTTTTATATATATATATATATATATATATATATATTCATATGTGTTTGTGTATATATGTCTCTAAATACATACATATTTAGACATGTATATGTATGTATCTCTATGTTAAAGCCCTTTGCTGCATTTTAGTTTCTGACACCTGAGACCTCATAATTAAAAAAAAAAAAAAAAAAAATCATTAGTGTTATGAGTGTAACTGTACTTTTTAAATGTATTTTTGATGTGTCGAGCGTACAGTTAACCAGAGCTCTGAGGAGGCGCTATCCTGACGCGTAAAAATCAATTGCGCTCAAGTGAATGCGTTTATATTCAACTTGTAATATGTGCGCAAAGAGCCGCAATAAACCTCTCCATTGTGTGAAATATACTGGCTGTATTACTGTATAAAGAGCAATGGAGTTAAGATATTTTTACTAGAATTACTGTGGTTAACAAGAACTTGTAAGCAAAACCTATAATAGATTTTCACTGACTAAGCTAGTTCTGTTTTTTATGCACAACACCATGATCCTTAAGAAATTTTGACAGCATCATAGATTTATAATCTATTGTGATTTTTTTTTCCCCCCCAGCTGAAATTCCTGTCCTTACCAGACTCCTGGATAAAGGAATTCTTTCTGGCTCACATTTACACTGAGCTGCAGTTGATTGAAGAGGCTCTGCAAAAGTACCAGAGTCTCATTGATGCTGGATTCTCCAAGAGCACTTACATTATATCTCAAATTGCTGTTGCGTATCATAACATCAGAGGTAGGGGCAGATATAAATCTGGGTAACGTTTACTTTTTTTGGTTGACTTCTTATAGACTGACACATATCTCTTTTTTTCTTTTTTTTAAAGATATTGACAAGGCTTTATCTATCTTCAATGAGTTGCGTAAACAAGATCCTTACAGGATTGAAAATATGGACACATTTTCTAACCTCTTATATGTCAGGGTGAGATTAGCTTTGAAATGTATTGATCTCACATATAACTAATACAATGAAATGCAATTGTTTAGTTCCATACATACAGTGGTCCCTCACATCTGTTTTTTAATGCAGCATATCAGAAATGAATCTGGGCACCATTATAAAAACTTGCACATATACTTAAAGGGACAGTCTACACCATAATTTGTATTGTTTTAAAAGATAGATAATCCCTTTATTACCCATTCCCCAGTTTTGCATAACCAACACAGTTATAATAATATACTTTTAACCTCTGTGATTATCTTGTATCTAAGCCTGCAAACTGCCCCTTTTTTCAGTTGTTTTGACAGACTTGCAGTCTAGCCAATCAGTGCCTGCTCCCAGATAACTTCATGTGCACAAGCACAGTGTTATCTATATGAAATACGTGAACTAACACCCTCTAGTGGTGAAAAACTGTTAAAATGCAATCTGAAAGAGGTGGGCTTCAAGGTCTAAGAAATTAGCATATGAACCTCCTAGGTTAAGCTAAGAATACCAAGAGAACAAAGCAAAATTGGTGATAAAAGTAAATTGGAAAATTGTTTAAAATTACATGCTCTATCTGAATCATGAACGTTTATTTTGGCCTAGACTGTCCCTTTAATGAAATTCACATATAATGTTATTACTTATGTGCATCTCTTTCTTTAGCACCACTGTCTCTTTATGGGTATATGGTTATTATTACTCAGAAAGCATGATAGAACAAGCAATCTATTTAATTCAAGGCAGTGGGATTTTTTTCATTCATACTATTAATGTGGCTAATTATAAAATATATTTGCAAACTTAAACATCATTGCAGCATAACGGGTTCACCTTCATTACTAATGATACTGAAGAGATATTCAAATAAAAAAAAATCCATGTTTCATCTAATAGGCCATTTTAAAATGTTCTTAAGTGTGTATATAATAAAAATACTGTTTTATATATGTTGTTGTTGGGTTTAGTTTTTTATGTGGGTTTCTGTATTAAATAAAATGTATTTCTTATTAGTTTCAAATTAAATTTAAACAGCATCACAGTCTGCAAAGCTGTGACTCCTGAATGTAAGATGTTCTTCTGAGCAATGCACCTTTTTTTATGACTACATTTTTACCTTATGATTATGTGATGTTTAGACCAAGAGCAAAGGAAACAGTTATTCGAGACATTTTAAAAACGTAACTTTTTTTTTTTTTTTTTCTCTGCAGCTAATTTGCAATCATATTTTCAACCGCTGCAATATATTGTACAACTTTAAAAATTGCTTTATAGTCCAGTTAATTAACACATTGCAGTTGAACTGGTGCTTTAGTGTAACTGCCTAATGTAAATTGAATTTCTCCAACATTGGTGTGTCCGGTCCACGGCGTCATCCTTACTTGTGGGATATTCTCTTCCCCAACAGGAAATGGCAAAGAGTCCCAGCAAAGCTGGCCATATAGTCCCTCCTAGGCTCCGCCCACCCCAGTCATTCTCTTTGCCGTTGCACAGGCAACATCTCCACGGAGATGGTTAAGAGTTTTTTGGTGTTTAAATGTAGTTTCTCCAACATAGGTGTGTCCGGTCCACGGCGTCATCCTTACTTGTGGGATATTCTCTTCCCCAACAGGAAATGGCAAAGAGCCCAGCAAAGCTGGTCACATGATCCCTCCTAGGCTCCGCCTACCCCAGTCATTCTCTTTGCCGTTGTACAGGCAACATCTCCACGGAGATGGCTTAGAGTTTTTTAGTGTTTAACTGTAGTTTTTATTATTCAATCAAGAGTTTGTTATTTTAAAATAGTGCTGGTATGTACTATTTACTCAGAAACAGAAAAGAGATGAAGATTTCTGTTTGTATGAGGAAAATGATTTTAGCACCGTAACTAAAATCCATGGCTGTTCCACACAGGACTGTTGAGAGCAATTAACTTCAGTTGGGGGAACAGTGTGCAGTCTCTTACTGCTTGAGGTATGACACATTCTAACAAGACGATGTAATGCTGGAAGCTGTCATTTTCCCTATGGGATCCGGTAAGCCATGTTTATTAAGATAGTAAATAAGGGCTTCACAAGGGCTTATTAAGACTGTAGACTTTTTCTGGGCTAAATCGATTCATTATTAACACATATTTAGCCTTGAGGAATCATTTAATCTGGGTATTTTGATAAGATTATATCGGCAGGCACTGTTTTAGACACCTTATTCTTTAGGGACTTTCCCTAATCATTGTCAGAGCCTCATTTTCGCGCCGGTATGGCGCACTTGTTTTTGAGAACAATGGCATGCAGCTGCATGTGTGTGGAGCTCTGATACATAGAAAAGTCTTTCTGAAGGCATCATTTGGTATCGTATTCCCCTTTGGGCTTGGTTGGGTCTCAGCAAAGCAGATTCCAGGGACTGTAAAGGGGTTAAATATAAAAACGGCTCCGGTTCCGTTATTTTAAGGGTTAAAGCTTCCAAATTTGGTGTGCAATACTTTTAAGGCTTTAAGACACTGTGGTGAAATTTTGGTGAATTTTGAACAATTCCTTCATACTTTTTCGCAATTGCAGTAATAAAGTGTGTTTAGTTTAAAATTTAAAGTGACAGTAACGGTTTTATTTTAAAACGTTTTTTGTGCTTTGTTATCAAGTTTATGCCTGTTTAACATGTCTGAACTACCAGATAGATTGTGTTCTGACTGTGGGGAAACCAAGGTTCCTTCTCATTTAACTATATGTATTTTATGTCATAAAAAATTTTAGTAAAAATGATGCCCAAGATGATTCCTCAAGTGAGGGGAGTAAGCATGGTACTGCATCATCCCCTCCTTCGTCTACACCAGTCTTGCCCATACAGGAGGCCCCTAGTACATCTAGTGCGCCAATACTCCTTACTATGCAACATTTAACGGCTGTAATGGATAATTCTATCAAAAACATTTTAGCCAATATGCCCACTTATCAGCGAAAGCGCGACTGCTCTGTTTTAGAAAATTCTGTAGAGCATGAGAACGCTGATGATATGGTTTCTGAAGGGCCCCTACACCAGTCTGAGGGGGCCAGGGAGGTTTTGTCTGAGGGAGAAATTTCAGATTCAGGAAACATTTCTCAACAAGCTGAACCTGATGTGATTACTTTTAAATTTAAGTTGGAACATCTCCGCGCTCTGCTTAAGGAGGTGTTATCCAATTTGGATGATTGTGATTATCTGGTCATTCCAGAACCACTATGTAAAATGGAAAAGTTCTTAGAGGCCCCGGGGCCCCCCGAAGCTTTTCCTATATCCAAGCGGGTGGCGTACATTGTTAGTAAAGAATGGGACAGGCCCGGTATACCTTTAGTACCTCCCCCCATATTTATAAAATTGTTTTCCTATAGTCGACCCCAGAAAGGACTGATGGCAGACAGTCCCCAAGGTCGAGGGGGCGGTTTCTACTCTACACAAGCGCGCCACTATACCCATAGAAGATAGTTGTGCTTTCCAAGATCCTATGGATAAAAAATTAGAAGGTCTGCTAAAGATGTTTGTTCAGCAAGGTTCCCTTCTACAACCAATTGCATGCATTGTCCCTGTCACTGCAGCCGCGTGTTTCTAGTTTGATGAGCTAGGAAAGGCGATTATTAGTAATTCTTCTTCTTATGAGGAGATTATGGACAGAATTCGTGCTCTTAAATTGGCTAATTCTTTCACCCTAGACGCCACCTTGCAATTGGCTAGGTTAGCGGCGAAAAAATTCTGGGTTTGCTATTGTGGCGCAGAGCGCTTTGGTTAAAATCTTGGGCAGCGGATGCGTCTTCCAAGAACAAATTGCTTGACATTCCTTTCAAGGGGAAAACACTCTTTGGCCCTGACTTGAAAGAGATTATCTCTGATATCACTGGGGGCAAGGGCCACGCCCTTCCTCAGGATAGGTCTTTTCAAGACCAAAAATAAACCTAAGTTTCGTCCCTTTCGCAGAAACGGATCAGCCCCAAGGGCTACGTCCTCTAAGCAGGAAGGTAATACTTCTCAAGCCAATCCAGCCTGGAGACCTATGCAAGGCTGGAACAAAGGAAAGCAGGCCAGGAAACCTGCCACTGCTACCAAGACAGCATGAAATGCGGGCCCCCGATCCGGGACCGGATCTGGTGGGGGGCAGACTCTCTCTCTTCGCTCAGGCTGGGGCAAGAGATGTTCTGGATCCTTGGGCGCTAGAAATAGTCTCCCAAGGTTATTCTCTGGAGTTCAAGGGGCTTCCTCCAAGGGGGAGGTTCCACAGGTCTCAGTTGTCTTCAGACCACATAAGAAGACAGGCATTCTTACATTGGGTAGAAGACCTGCTAAAAATGGGAGTGATTCATCCTGTTCCATTAGGAGAACAAGGGATGGGGTTCTACTCCAATCTGTTCATAGTTCCCAAAAAAGAGGGAACGTTCAGACCAATCTTAGATCTCAAGATCTTGAACAAGTTTCTCAAGGTTCCATCGTTCAAGATGGAAACCATTCGAACACTTCTTCCTTCCATCCAGGAAGGTCAATTCATGACCAAGGTGGATTTTAAGGATGCGTATCTACATATTCCTATCCACAAGGAACATCATCGGTTCCTAAGGTTTGCATTCCTGGACAAGCATTTCCAGTTTGTGGCGTTTTCTTTCGGATTAGCCACTGCTCCTAGGATTTTCTCATAGGTACTAGGGTCCCTTCTGGCGGTGCTAAGACCAAGGGGCATTGCTGTAGTACCTTACTTGGACGACATTCTGATTCGAGCGTCGTCCCTTCCTCAAGTAAAGGCTCACACGGACATTGTCCTGGCCTTTCTCAGATCTCACGGATGGAAAGTGAACGTGGAAAAGAGTTCTCTATCTCCGTCAACGAGGGTTCCCTTCTTGGGAACTATAATAGACTCCTTAGAAATGAGGATTTTTCTGACAGAAGCCAGAAAAACAAAACTTCTAGACTCTTGTCGGATACTTCATTCCGTTCCTCTTCCTTCCATAGCGCAGTGCATGGAAGTGATAGGTTTGATGGTAGCGGCAATGGACATAGTTCCTTTTGTGCGCATTCATCTAAGACCATTACAACTGTTCATGCTCAGTCAGTGGAATGGGGACTATTCAGACTTGTCTCCGAAGATACAAGTAAATCAGAGGACCAGAGACTCATTCCGTTGGTGGCTGTCCCTGGACAACCTGTCACAAGGGATGACCTTCCGCAGACCAGAGTGGGTCATTGTCACGACCGACGCCAGTCTGATGGGCTGGGGCGCGGTCTGGGGATCCCTGACAGCTCAGGGTCTTTGGTCTCGGGTAGAATCTCTTCTACCGATAAATATTCTGGAACTGAGAGCGATATTCAATGCTCTCAAAGCTTGGCCTCAGCTAGCGAGGGCCAAGTTCATACATCAACCATCAGGGGGGAACAAGGAGTTCCCTAGCGATGGAAGAAGTGACCAAAATCATTCTATGGGCGGAGTCTCACTCCTGCCACCTGTCTGCTATCCACATCCCAGGAGTGGAAAATTGGGAAGCGGATTTGCTGAGTCGTCAGACATTGCATCCGGGGGAGTGGGAACTCCATCCGGAAATCTTTGCCCAAGTCACTCAACCGTGGGGCATTCCAGACATGGATCTGATGGCCTCTCGTCAGAACTTCAGAGTTCCTTACTACGGGTACAGATCCAGGGATCCCAAGGCGGCTCTAGTGGATGCACTAGTAGCACCTTGGACCTTCAAACTAGCTTATGTGTTCCCGCCGTTTCCTCTCATCCCCAGGCTGGTAGCCAGGATCAATCAGGAGAGGGCGTCGGTGATTTTGATAGCTCCTGCGTGGCCACGCAGGACTTGGTATGCAGATCTGGTGAATATGTCATCGGCTCCACCATGGAAGCTACCTTTGAGACGAGACCTTCTTGTTCTAGGTCCGTTCGACCCACTCCAGCTGACTGCTTGGAGATTGAACGCTTGATCTTATCAAAGCGAGGGTTCTCAGATTCTGTTATTAATACTCTTGTTCAGGCCTGAAAGCCTGTAACCAGAAAAATTACCACATAATTTGGTATATCTGTTGGTGTGAATCTGCAGGATTCCCTTGGGACAAGGTTAAGATTCCTAAGAGTCTATCCTTCCTTCGAGAAGGATTGGAAAAAGGATTATCTGCAAGTTCCTTGATGGGACAGATTTCTGCCTTGTCTGTGTTACTTCACAAAAAGCTGGCAGCTGTGCCAGATGTTCTAGCCTTTGTTCAGGCTCTGGTTAGAATCAAGCCTGTTTACAAAATTTTGACTCCTCCTTGGAGTCTCAACCTAGTTCTTTCAGTTCTTCAGGGGGTTCCGTTTGAACCCTTACATTCCGTTGATATTAAGTTATTATCTTGGAAAGTTTTGTTTTTGGTTGCAATTTCTTCTGCTAGAAGAGTTTCAGAATTATCTGCTCTGCAGTGTTCTTCTCCTTATCTGGTGTTCCATGCAGATAAGGTGGTTTTGCGTACTAAACCTGGTTTTCTTCCAAAAGTTGTTTCTAACAAAAACATTAACCAGGAGATAGTTGTGCCTTCTTTGTGTCCTAATCCAGTTTCAAAGAAGGAACGTTTGTTGCACAACTTGGATGTAGTTCGTGCTCTCAAATTTTACTTAGCAGCTACTAAGGATTTCAGACAAACTTTGTCTTTGTTTGTTGTTTATTCTGGTAAACGGAGAGGTCAAAAAGCAACTTCTACCTCTCTCTCCTTCTGGATTAAAAGCATTATCCGATTGGCTTATGAGACTGCCGGACGGCAGCCTCCTGAAAGAATCACAGCTCACTCCACTAGGGCTGTGGCTTCCACATGGGCCTTCAAGAACAAGGCTTCTGTTGATCAGATATGTAAGGCAGCGACTTGGTCTTCACTGCACACTTTTTCTAAATTTTACAAATTTGATACTTTTGCTTCTTCTGAGGCTATTTTTGGGAGAAAGGTTTTGCAAGCCGTGGTGCCTTCCATTTAGGTGACCTGATTTGCTCCCTCCCTTCATCCGTGTCCTAAAGCTTTGGTATTGGTTCCCACAAGTAAGGATGACGCCGTGGACCGGACACACCTATGTTGGAGAAAACAGAATTTATGTTTACCTGATAAATTACTTTCTCCAACGGTGTGTCCGGTCCACGGCCCGCCCTGGTTTTTTTTAATCAGGTCTGATAATTTATTTTCTTTAACTACAGTCACCACGGTAACATATGGTTTCTCCTATGCAAATATTCCTCCTTAACGTCGGTCGAATGACTGGGGTAGGCGGAGCCTAGGAGGGATCATGTGACCAGCTTTGCTGGGCTCTTTGCCATTTCCTGTTGGGGAAGAGAATATCCCACAAGTAAGGATGACGCCGTGGACCGGACACACCGTTGGAGAAAGTAATTTATCAGGTAAACATAAATTCTGTTTTTTATTCTTCTATCAAGTGTTTGTTATTTTAAAATAGTGCTGGTATGTACTATTTACTCTGAAACAGAAAAGGATGAAGATTTCTGTTTGTGAGAGGAAGATGATTTTAGCAGACAGTAACTAAAATCGATTGCTGTTTCCACATAGGACTGTTGAGATGAAGTAACTTCAGTTGGGGGAAACAGTTAGCAGACTTTTCTGCTTAAGGTATGACTAGCCATATTTCTAACAAGACTGTGTAATGCTGGAAGGCTGTCATTTCCCCTCATGGGGACCGGTAAGCCATTTTCTTAGTTAAACAAACAGAATAAAGGGCTTAATATGGGCTAAAAAAACTGGTAGACATTTTTATGGGCTAAATCGATTGCTTTATTTGGGCATATTATTCAGATTTAGGCTAACAATTGGCATTTATAATCTTGGGGAACGTTTATAAAACGGCAGGCACTGTGTTAGACACCTTTTTCAGTCAGGGGGCCTTTCTAGTTATAGACTGAGCCTCATTTTCGCGCCATTACTGCGCAGTTGTTTTTTGAGAGCAGGGCATGCAGATGCATGTGTGAGGATCTAAAAATCACTGAAAAAGCTTCTAGAAGGCGTCATTTGGTATCGTATTCCCCTCTGGGCTTGGTTGGGTCTCAGCAAAGACTATAGCTGGGACTGTATAGGGGTTAAATTTAAAAACGGCTCTGGTTCCGTTATTTTAAGGGTTAAAGCTCTGAAATTTGGTGTGCAATACTTTTAATGCTTTAAGACACTGTGGTGAAATTTTGGTAATTTTTGAACGATTCCTTCATACTTTTTCACATATTCAGTAATAAAGTGTTTTCTGTTTGAAATTTAAAGAGACAGTAACGGCTTTATTTTAAAACGTTTTTTGTGCTTTGTTGACAAGTTTAAGCCTGTTTAACATGTCTGTACCTTCAGATAAGCTATGTTCTATATGTATGAAAGCCAATGTGTCTCCCCATTTAAATTTATGTGATAATTGTGCCATAGCGTCCAAACAAAGTAAGGACAGTACTGCCACAGATAATGATATTGCCCAAGATGATTCCTCAAATGAGGGGAGTAAACATGATACTACATCATCTCCTACTGTGTCTACACCAGTTTTGCCCATGCAGGAGGCCCCTAGTACATCTAGTGCGCCAATACTTATTACCATGCAACAATTAACGGCTGTAATGGATAACTCCATAGCAAATCTTTTATCCAAAATGCCTACTTATCAGAGAAAGCGCGATTGCTCTGTTTTAAACACTGAAGAGCAAGAGGGCGCTGATGATAATTGTTCTGTCATACTCTCACACCAATCTGAAGGGGCCATGAGGGAGGTTTTGTCTGATGGAGAAATCTCAGATTCAGGAAAAATTTCTCATCAAGCTGAACCTGATGTTGTGACATTTAAATTTAAATTAGAACATCTCCGCGCACTGCTTAAGGAGGTGTTATCTACTCTGGATGATTGTGACAACTTGGTCATTCCAGAGAAATTATGCAAGATGGACAAGTTCCTAGAGGTTCCGGTGCCCCCCGACGCTTTTCCTATACCCAAGCGGGTGGCGGACATAGTAAATAAGGAGTGGGAAAAGCCCGGCATACCTTTTGTCCCCCCCCCCCCCTATATTTAAGAAATTATTTCCTATGGTCGACCTCAGAAAGGACTTATGGCAGACGGTCCCCAAGGTCAAGGGGGCAGTTTCTACTGTAAACAAACGCACTACTATTCCTATCGAAGATAGTTGTGCTTTCAAAGATCCTATGGATAAAAAATTGGAAGGTTTGCTTAAAAAGATTTTTGTATAGCAAGGCTACCTTCTAAAACCAATTTCATGCATTGTTCCTGTCACTACGGCAGCGTGGTTCTGGTTCGAGGAACTAGAAAAGTCGCTCAGTAGAGAAACTCCATATGAGGAGGTTATGGACAGAGTTCACGCACTTAAATTGGCTAACTCTTTTATTTTAGATGCCGCTTTGCAATTAGCTAGATTAGCGGCGAAAAATTCAGGGTTTGCTATCGTGGCGCGCAGAGCGCTTTGGCTAAAGTCTTGGTCAGCGGATGTGTCATCCAAGACAAAATTGCTTAACATCCCTTTCAAAGGTAAAACTTTATTTGGACCAGATTTGAAAGAGATTATTTCAGACATCACTGGGGGAAAGGGCCACGCCCTTCCACAGGATAGGTCTTTTAAGGCTAAAAATAAGCCTAATTTTCGTCCCTTTCGCAGAAACGGACCGCCCTCTAATTCTGCATCCTCTAAGCAAGAGGGTAATGCCTCACAACCCAAACCAGCCTGGAAACCAATGCAAGGCTGGAACAAGGGTAAGCAGGCCAAGAAGCCTGCCACTGCTAACAAAACAGCATGAAGGAGTAGCCCCCGATCCGGGACCGGATCTAGTGGGGGGCAGACTCTCTCTCTCTTTGCTCAGGCTTGGGCAAGAGATGTTCAGGATCCTTGGGCGCTAGAAATAGTTTCTCAAGGTTATCTCCTGGAATTCAAGGAACTACCCCCAAGGGGAAGGTTCCACAGGTCTCACTTATCCTCAAACCAAATAAAGAGACAGGCATTCTTACATTGTGTAGAAGACCTGTTAAAGATGGGAGTGATACACCCAGTTCCAATAAAGGAACAAGGAATGGGATTTTATTCCAATCTGTTCGTAGTTCCCAAAAAAGAGGGAACGTTCAGACCAATTTTGGATTTGAAGATCCTAAACAAATTTCTCAGGGTACCATCGTTCAAAATGGAAACTATTCGAACGATTCTACCCACCATCCAGGAAAGTCAATTTATGACTACCGTGGATCTAAAGGATGCGTACCTACATATTCCTATCCACAAAGAACATCATCAGTTCCTAAGGTTCGTTTTTCTGGACAAGCATTACCAGTTTGTGGCCCTCCCATTCGGATTAGCCACTGCTCCAAGGATTTTCACAAAGGTGCTAGGGTCCCTTCTAGCGGTTCTAAGACCAAGGGGCATTGCAGTAGTACCTTACTTGGACGACATTCTAATACAAGCGTCGTCCCTGTCAAAAGCAAAGGCTCATACGGACATCGTTCTAGCCTTTCTCAGATCTCACGGATGGAAGGTGAACAAAGAAAAAAGTTCTCTGTCCCCGTCGACAAGAGTTCCCTTCTTGGGAACAATAATAGATTCCTTAGAAATGAGGATTTTTCTGACAGAGGTCAGAAAATCAAAACTTCTAAGCTCTTGTCAAGTGCTTCATTCTGTTCCTCGTCCTTCCATAGCGCAGTGCATGGAAGTAGTAGGATTAATGGTTGCAACAATGGACATAGTTCCTTTTGCACAAATTCATCTAAGACCATTACAACTGTGCATGCTCAAACAGTGGAATGGGGATTATACAGACTTGTCTCCAATGATTCAAGTAGATCAAAAGACCAGAGATTCACTCAGTTGGTGGCTGACCCTGGACCATCTGTCCCAGGGAATGAGCTTCCGCAGACCAGAGTGGGTCATTGTCACGACCGACGCCAGTCTAGTGGGCTGGGGCGCGGTCTGGGAATCCCTGAAAGCTCAGGGTCTATGGTCTCGGGAAGAGTCTCTTCTCCCGATAAACATTCTGGAACTGAGAGCGATATTCAATGCTCTCAGAGCTTGGCCTCAACTAGCAAAGGCCAAATTCATAAGGTTCCAATCAGACAACATGACGACCGTTGCATATATCAATCATCAGGGGGGAACAAGGAGTTCCCTGGCGATGAAAGAAGTGACCAAAATAATTCAATGGGCGGAGGATCACTCCTGCCACTTGTCTGCGATCCACATCCCAGGAGTGGAAAATTGGGAAGCGGATTTTCTGAGTCGTCAGACATTCCATCCGGGGGAGTGGGAACTCCATCCGGAAATCTTTGCCCAAATAACTCAATTATGGGGCATTCCAGACATGGATCTGATGGCGTCTCGTCAGAACTTCATGGTTCCTTGCTACGGGTCCAGATCCAGGGATCCCAAGGCGACTCTAGTAGATGCACTAGTAGCACCTTGGACCTTCAACCTAGCTTATGTATTCCCACCGTTTCCTCTCATTCCCAGGCTGGTAGCCAGGATCAATCAGGAGAGGGCCTCGGTGATCTTGATAGCTCCTGCGTGGCCACGCAGGACTTGGTATGCAGACCTGGTGAATATGTCATCGGCTCCACCATGGAAGCTACCTTTGAGACAGGACCTTCTTGTTCAGGGTCCATTCGAACATCCAAATCTGGTCTCCCTCCAACTGACGGCTTGGAGATTGAACGCTTGATTCTATCGAAGCGTGGGTTTTCAGATTCTGTTATAGATACTCTGGTTAAGGCCAGAAAACCTGTAACTAGAAAAATTTACCATAAAATATGGAAAAAATATATCTGTTGGTGTGAATCCAAAGGATTCCCATGGAATAAGATAAAAATTCCTAAGATTCTCTCCTTTCTACAAGAAGGTTTGGAGAAAGGATTATCTGCAAGTTCTCTAAAGGGACAGATCTCTGCTTTATCTGTCTTACTACACAAAAGACTGGCAGCTGTGCCAGATGTTCAAGCATTTGTTCAGGCTCTGGTTAGGATCAAGCCTGTTTACAGACCTTTGACTCCTCCCTGGAGTCTAAATCTAGTTCTTTCAGTTCTTCAAGGGGTTCCGTTTGAACCTTTACATTCCATAGATATTAAGTTACTATCTTGGAAAGTTTTGTTTTTAGTTGCAATTTCTTCTGCTAGAAGAGTTTCAGAGTTATCTGCTCTGCAGTGTTCTCCGCCCTATCTGGTGTTCCATGCAGATAAGGTGGTTTTGCGTACTAAGCCTGGTTTTCTTCCTAAAGTTGTTTCTAACAAAAATATTAACCAGGAGATAGTTGTACCTTCTTTGTGTCCGAATCCAGTTTCAAAGAAGGAACGTTTGTTACACAATTTGGACGTTGTCCGTGCTCTAAAGTTCTATTTAGAGGCTACTAAAGATTTCAGACAAACATCTTCCTTGTTTGTTGTTTGTTCTGGTAAAAGGAGAGGTCAAAAAGCGACTTCTACCTCTCTTTCCTTTTGGCTTAAAAGCATTATCCGATTGGCTTATGAGACTGCCGGACGGCAGCCTCCTGAAAGAATCACAGCTCACTCCACTAGGGCTGTGGCTTCCACATGGGCCTTCAAGAACGAGGCTTCTGTTGACCAGATATGTAAGGCAGCGACTTGGTCTTCACTGCACACTTTTGCCAAATTTTACAAATTTGATACTTTTGCTTCTTCGGAGGCTATTTTTGGGAGAAAGGTTTTGCAAGCTGTGGTGCCTTCCGTTTAGGTAACCTGATTTGCTCCCTCCCTTCATCCGTGTCCTAAAGCTTTGGTATTGGTTCCCACAAGTAAGGATGACGCCGTGGACCGGACACACCAATGTTGGAGAAAACAGAATTTATGCTTACCTGATAAATTACTTTCTCCAACGGTGTGTCCGGTCCACGGCCCGCCCTGGTTTTTTAATCAGGTCTGATGAATTATTTTCTCTAACTACAGTCACCACGGTACCATATGGTTTCTCCTATATATATTTCCTCCTGTCCGTCGGTCGAATGACTGGGGTGGGCGGAGCCTAGGAGGGACTATATGGCCAGCTTTGCTGGGACTCTTTGCCATTTCCTGTTGGGGAAGAGAATATCCCACAAGTAAGGATGACGCCGTGGACCGGACACACCGTTGGAGAAAGTAATTTATCAGGTAAGCATAAATTCTGTTTTCATTTCAAAATGACCTGCAGAAAATGTTTTAATTAAAAAAAAAAATTAATTGCAGAAAGTGAAAAAAGTTCTGCCTCTGGAGCAGAAGTCTGTAATGGGGTGTCCTTTTGTATTTATTCATAGGGTTTAAAGCCAGAGCTGAGTTATTTGGCACATAATCTATGTGATATTGACAAGTATCGTGTGGAAACTTGCTGTGTAATTGGTAAGTGTTAATGCTGACATTCACTTGAAACATTCATCTATACTACTAGTGATAAGGCAGCAGCAACTTGGATTGCCTATCTGAGTTTTTAATTTCTCTGTTTTTCTTTTTTTTCTTTAATTAGGGAATTATTATAGTCTCCGTTCTCAGCATGAAAAAGCTGCTTTATATTTCCAAAGAGCTTTAAAACTTAACCCACGTTATCTTGGTGCTTGGACTCTTATGGGGCATGAGTACATGGAAATGAAAAATACATCTGCTGCAATACAAGCTTATAGGTATGGAGTGCATCATTTTGTAAATGTATATCTTTTTCTAAATGATTTTCACATATAAATAAAGTCTATAATATGTCCTCTGTATGTATAACATCAGAATGTGTATGAATTAATCCCATTAACATTTGAATATATATATTAATTCAAAGGCAGCCTGATAATGAATTGTCTTTTTTTAATTAAATGAACTAATAAGGTTAATGGTGTTGTCTTTGTATTTGTTTTAAAAATACCTGTGGTTTTTTTGACAGACATGCTATTGAAGTAAACAAGAGGGATTATCGAGCTTGGTATGGATTAGGGCAAACATATGAGATCTTAAAGATGCCATTTTACTGTCTCTATTACTATAGACGTGCTCACCAACTCAGGTAATGTTATGTTTTTTTGCACTTTTGCCAGTAATGATGTGAGTTTCCTGAGTGACACTTCTCTTCTTGTAGACCAAATGATTCCCGAATGCTTGTTGCTTTGGGGGAGTGCTATGAGAAACTAAACCAGCTTGTGGAGGCTACAAAAGTATGTATTTTTTAATTACACTTTATTTTAGTTTATGCAAATGTTGTGTTGTTTCAAATATGAAAGTTAACATTATTTATTTAACTTGGTTACTACTGTTTTTTTAATGTCATTTAAAATATGCAGATTTATTTTTGTAAATAGATAGATATACAGTATGTAGAATAATCTAAAAATGTAAAGGGAAAGTCTACACCTTTAGTCATCTTAAAGTCTTACCTTGGATCAATGGTTTTCAAACCTGTCCTCAGGCCTCCCTAACAGGCCACATTTTGAGGAAATCTGAACTGGAGCACATGTGAAATAATCAGCTGATTAGTAAACATGGTTTATTTTACCTGCTCTCAACCAAGGTAATCCAGAAAACCTGGCCTGTTGGGGAGGTTTGAGGACAGGTTTGAAAACCAATACCTTAGATTAAGCTGAAACTAGCCTCCTGCACATGAAGCATGAACAGTAAACAGTTATTTTAAAATTAACAGTGTTTCTGGCCACTTTGAAATGGCTGCCAAGCTCATCCCACTGATGACATCATGATCTGGGATGCATCTAGGCACTCTGCTGAATAGCATTGACAGTCTGTTGAATCCAACTAGTGAGCCTTTTGTGATTGGATGCCATATGCAGCACAGATCATGGTGTCATCAGTGGCAGCCATTTCAAACTGGCCAGAAACACTATTCATTTTAAAATAACGTTGTTACTGTCCCTGCTGCATGATATAATAGGGTGCAGGACGCTATTTGCAGCTTAATCTAAGGTAAAATGTTAAGATGACTGACATCCTAGCTCTTGCAATTGCGATCTCACTGGCTTTGTAGTCAAACAATAAAATGTTAAAACAATTGAACAGTTTATTTCTCTTAAATCGCTAATACGATTCTTACTATTTGAAAGATAAACCTTGTAATTTTATAATACTACAAAGCTGCCATTGGTAGCAAAATGCTTATATGCAAACCATTGGCTGTAATGGGGGGGGGGGTTAATACTTGTAACACTTTAGTCATAAAAAACATGGATGAATTGTGAGAATTTCAAATCTAGGTTTAATATCTGAAGACTAAGAATTTGACTTTATTGAATTATATTTCACAATTTTTTTAGTGTTATTGGAGAGCATATGCTGTTGGTGATGTTGAGAAAATGGCTTTAGTTAAGCTGGCTAAGTGAGTATTTTCTATGCTTGAATTATTTTTATTGTGGGTGATTCTTATTTACCTATAATTATAAATGTCAAGTAGCCCATGGAAATACAATCTAAATCAAAGTGCACAGTTAATTATATGTTAGATGCAAGCATTGATAGATTAATATCAATCTAGAAGTCAGACTTTTCTGTATATACATAATACCTGTAGTAAAATTCTAGTAGCCATGGCTACCAGGCTTTTTCAAACTTTTTTTTATATATATAATCTCCTTTATGGGCTCTGTATTTAAATGACATGCACTAAAAGCTACTTTATTAGGTACGCCTGCTTGTTGTTGCAAATATATATAAAGCATCTTGAAACAGTCACTAACTTGTTATAGTTGACTAAATATTAGAAAGTAGAAGGTGTGATTTAAAGGGATATAAAGGTCTGTTTCATTGTTGTAATAAAAAAGCACTAAGCAGTGGGTTATACTTAATTGAAATCATTGCAATTTTACCTTCTATTTATTTTTTAAACTTCATTTGTGCAATTGTCAATTACTTTCTGTCACAGCCCTACAAAGAGGCTGGGATCTCAACAGGAAGGCTTATCTAGCTTGATGTCATAAATCTTCTAGAATATCTTGAGCTGACTTAGTGTTTAGAGAAAGCAAGAGAAACGGTTAGTCTCTTTCTTTAATACACGATGAGTCCACGGATCATCTTAATTACTAATGGTATATTTACCTCCTGGTCAGCAGAGCTGTTAAATAGCTCCTCCCTTCACTCCCACTCCAGTCATTCTCTTTGCCTATGTTAGTTATAGGAAGAGGTAAAGTGAGGTGTTGGATTAGATTATTCTATCAAGAGTTTATTATTTTTAAAGTAGTGCCAGAGTGTGCTGCTTTGTTCTAGGGTGTAGCCGTATTCCATATCAGTCTCTACAGTAGAGCTTTGGTGGCTTTAGAGCAATGGGAACTTGTGGGGCATAATTCTCACTGTGCCTCCCATAATTTACTTGCTGCCCTGATCCTTCAGTCTGAGGTAATCTTTAACTCAGCATTTTATTCTCCTCAGCTCCTTAGATGTGAGGGATAGGACCTCTCAAGCCTGAGAGCTGCCTTTGCTGCCAGTCAAAAGTCAAGGTAAGTGCTACCTTAAGTTTCTGGGGATAAGGACTCAGAATTCTTTTTTATGAAGCACATACAAGAACATAAGGGGCTCTTTAAGGCAAGTAGTTCTTTATGTGGGGACATTATACGTTTTTCCTGGGGGAAAGATAATGGGGCAGTGTAGGTATCAGGGCACTGGGGCAGGAGGAAGCTGATTTTTACAATAATAGGAATGTACATATAACTCCGGTGGTTCCACTTCACATACTGTATGGTCGGCTAGGTCACGCCCACGATTGACGGCCTTTCCGTTTTTTTTGCACCATTCCGTAGCGCTTCAGTTCAAAGACAGTGCGCTTAGAGGGCCGGTCTGTTCTAAAGTCGCATGAGAGAAATTCATGCGTGGCTAGTACAGACACAGTGTTTTGCCTGTTTCATTGTGTCCTCAGACATTGTCAAGTAGAGTTGCTCTGGAGAATCAAAAGGACAGTTTTTGGGCCCAACGATCTTCTGTCAGGTAGGAGCACTTCAGCAGAGGTTTTTTTTGTTTTGTTTAGACAAATTTATCGTTTTTAGCAGTACAAAGGGAAACCGTTTAACTGACAGTTTGCAGCAAAAGATAAAAAGTCCGGTTTAAATTTAAAGAGTCCGTACCGTTTTTTTATTATTATTTTGTCCATATAAATTTGATAATTTTTGTTTGTAATTTGGAAAATTATGTGAAGGCATGGAACAAGGAAGACTGCAAGATGTCACCTGTGCTTTATGCTTTGACACTAATGTGGAACCACCAATCCCTTTTTGTCCTTCATGTATTCAAAGGACTTTAAGTTATAGGGAAAAAAAAATTCAGAGCCAATTTCCTCCAAGACAACCATTGTCTAAGAGTCTAATGATGAGTGTCAATATATGCCGCAGCTTTCTCCCCAATCGTCCCAAAATTTACCGCCCGCACAAGCAGTGCCCTGCACTTCTGCTATAGCTCCCACTGGAGTTACTTTAAAAGACATTGCTTCTCTTATGTCTTCTACAATTTCTGATGCATTGTCTGCTTTCCCAATGTTGCAGGGCAAACTTAAGAGGAAAACCAGACATTCAGTAAATTGTGATTCAATTGTTGCAGTTTCGGAGGTACCCTCCCAAGGCCATGAAGAGGAGGGTACTGCTGTTTCACCTGAGGGTGAAATTTCAGATTCAGAAGGTTCATTGCCTCTGACGGACTCAGAGGTTGTAACTTTTAGGTTTAAGCTAGAACACCTCTGCCTGCTACTCAGGGAGGTTTTGGTTACTTTAGAAGATTGACTCCACGGTTGGGGTTGCCCCTGCGAAGTCTAGTAAATTAGACAGATATTTTGAAGTTCCTTCTTGTATTTCCGGTTCCAAAGCGAGCTTCAGAGATCGTTACTAAGGAGTGAGAGAGACCAGGCATTTCCTTTACTCCCTCCCCTATTTTTAAGAAGATTTTTCCGATAGTGGACTCTTTTAAGGAGGCTTGGCAAACAGTTCCTAAGGTAGAAGGAGCTATTTCCACTTTAGCCAAGAGAACCGCTATTCCCATAGAGGATAGTTGTGCTTTCAAAGACCCTATGGACAAGAAGTTAGAGGGTTTACTTAAAAAGATTTATGTTCACTAGGGTCTACTATTACAGCCTGCGTCGGGCATCGCTACAGTCACTAGTGCAGCAGCATATTGGTTTGATGCTTTGTCCAAGTCTCTTAGAACTGAGACTTCTTTGGAGGAGATCCAAGACAAGATAAACGCTCTGAAGCTAGCTAATGCTTTTATTACGGACGCTTCCCTTCAGATTATCAAACTGGCAGCTAAGAGTTCGAGTTTCTCTGTCCTAGCCCGCAGAGCCTTATGGTTAAAACCTTGGTCTGCAGACGTGTCATCCAAGTCTAAGCTTCTAGCGATTCCTTACAAGGGGAAGACTTTGTTTGGACCTGGCCTGACGGAAAATTATCTCTGATATTACGGGAGGTAAGGGTCATCTCCTTCCTCAGGATAAGGGAAACAGACAAAAGGGACGACAACAGAGTCATTTTCGTTCCTTTTGAAATTTCAAGGGAAATTCTTCCTCTTCCTCCTCTAAGCAGGAGCAATCTAAGCCTACATGGAGACACAACCAGTCTTGGAACAAAGGTAAACAATCCAAGAAGCCTGCTATTGAATCCAAAACAGCATGAAGGGCATGCCCCCGACCCGGGACCGGATCTGGTAGGGGGCAGACTTTCCTTCTTCAGGCTTGGGTTCGGGACGTTCAGGATCCCTGGGCAATAGAAATAGTGTCTCAGGGATACAAATTGGAGTTCAAGAGTTTTCCTCCCATAGGCAGGTTTCTTCTTTCAAGATTATCTGCAGACCAGACAAAAATAGAGGCGTTCTTACATTGTGTAAGAGACCTCCGCCCTGGGAGTGATTGTTCCCGTCCCAGTACAGGAACAGGGTCAGGGTTTTTATTCCAATCTGTTCGTGGTTCCCAAAAAGGAGGGAACCTTTTAGACCAATTTTAGATATAACAGGTCTAAACAAATTTCTCAGGGTTCCGTCCTTCAAGATGGATGGACTATTCGTTCCATCCTTCCCTTAATCCACGAGGGTCAATTCATGACAGCTGTGTATTTAAAGGACGTGTACCTACATGTCCCTATTCACAGGGATCATCGCAGGTTTCTAAGATTTGCCTTCCAGGACAAACACTTCCAGTTCGTGGCTCTTCCTTTCGGCTTGGCCACCGCACCCAGAATCTTCACAAAGGTTCTGGAGTCTCTGTTGGCGGTACTTCGTTCACGGGGCATTGGGGTGGCTCCTTATCTGGACAACATTCTAGTCCAGGCGCAATCTTTTCATCAAGCAAGATCTCACGGATGGAAGGTAAATTTGAGCAAGAGTTCCCTAGTTCCAGACACAAGAGTCGTTTTCTTGGGAACCATAATAGACTCCTTGTCCATGAAGATTTTTCTGACAGAAGTCAGGAGATCAAAGATTATAGATAGTTGTCTAGTCCTTCAGTCCACTCCTCGGTAGTCAGTGGCTCAGTGCATGGAGTTAATCGGGCTGATGGTGGCGGCGATGCACATCATTCCGTTTGCTCGTTTCCATCTCAGACCTCTGCAGTTAAACATGCTCAGGAAATGGAACGGAGATTATGCAGACTTGTCTCCTCGAATAACTCTGGAGCAGGAGATAAGGTGGTTGTCGTTGGATCATCTCTCCCAGGGGGACCTACTTTCGCAGACCATCTTGGGTGATTGTGACAACAGACACCTGCCTTCTGCCTTCTGGGGTGGGGAGCAGTCTGGGGCTCCCTAAAGGCTCAGGGAGTTTGGACTCACTTGGAGTCTGTTCTCCCCATAAACATTCTGGAACTGAGAGCGATCTATAATGCTCTTCTGGCCTGGCCTCATTTCGCCAAGGTCCAGTTTCAGGTTCCAGTCAGACAACATAACTTCAGTGGCTTACATCAATCATCAGGGAGGAACGATGAGTTCCTTAGCGATGGAGGTATCCAAGATAATTCAGTGGGCGGAGGCTCATTCTTGCTATCTGTCGGCGATCCATATCCCAGGGGTGGACAACTGGGAAGCGGACTTTCTGAGCAGGCAGACATTTCATCCGGGGGAGTGGGAACTCCATCCGGAAGTGTACTCTGACCTGATTCTCAAGTGGGGTCAGCCGGAGTTGGATCTCATGGCATCTCGTCAGAATGCCAAGCTCCCGAGATACGGGTCAAGGTCCAGGGACCTCCAGGCGGCACTGATAGATGCCCTGGCGGTTCCTTGGACCTTCCATTCTAGCATACATATTTCCTCCGTTTGCTCTTCTTCCTCGGGTAATTGCTCGAATCAAACAGGAGAGAGTTTCGGTGATTCTCATAGCACTGGCCTGGCCTCGGAGGATTTGGTATGCGGACCTGGTGGAGATGGCATCTCTGCCACCTTGGAGACTACCGTTGAGGAAGGACCTTCTGATTCAGGGGCCCTTCCTTCACCCAAATCTAGTTTCTCTGAAACTAACTGCTTGGAGATTGAACGCTTAATTTTATCCAAGCGGGGTTTTTCTGAAACGGTCATAGAGACCATGATTCAGCCTCGTAATCCTGTAACTAGGAGGATTTACCATAACATTTGGCGTAAATATCTCTATTAGTGTGAATCCAAGGGCTACTCATGGAGTAGAGTTAGGATTCCTAGAATTTTGTCTTTTCTCCAAGAGGGTTTGGAGAAAGGTTCATCGACGAGCTCCCTGAAGGGTCAAATCTCGGCCTTATCTATTTTGTTACACAAACGTCTGGCTGATGTTCCAGATGTACAATCACTTTGTCAGGCCTTGGTCAGGATCAGGCCTGTGTTCAAACCAGTTACTCCCCCATGGAGTCTTAATTTAGTTCTCACAGTTCTTCAAGGGGCTCTGTTTGAGCCTAGGCATTCTTTAGATATTAAGCTGTTATCTTGGAAAGTTTTATTTCTTGTTGCTATTTCTTTGGCTCGTAGAGTGTCAGAGCTCTCAGCATTGCAGTACGAATCTCCTTACTTTATTTTCAATTCAGATAAGGTAGTTTTACGTACTAAATTAGGATTTCTTCCTAAGGTTGTTTCTGATCGGAACATTAAAGTGAAGGTAAAGTCAAAGGCTCTATTACAAACAATTATAGATATGAAGGCAAATAAATATAAGTTTCATTCATCAATATTTTAAAAACATATATTACCTGAGATATCTAATTTTATTGACATGTAATCGGCTTTCCGAAAAACAACCCGTTCCCTTTTTTTTATTTTTTATAAATAACGATCACGTGCTTGAGACATCCAATTGATTCTCTGGCCGTTAGGCGGCCGTCAAATTTCGTCATCAACATAGTGGTCTGGATGCGCATGCGTAACCTTTTCTCCTCCTCAATTTCCAAGCGTGCGTATCCTCGTTTCGCGCATGCGCGGTATAAACTTTCGGTTGTAGTTATAGTAGGAGCTGCCGAGGAACTCGGACTGCAACAAATCGTAAACATTTGTCTCGCTCCGATTACCTACATCAACTTCTGTTATTTTGGTAAGTTAAAAACTATCGCATTATCTGCATGTCCAAAAAGCATGCGCAGTTACTCCATGCTCGATGTGCACAAGCTTACTAGACACGTATAGAGCGGGTGGGACCGCTCTATACGTCACAGTATCATAAACCAGGAAATTGAGGATGGGAGGAGATTCTGCAGGGAACGGCATGAAAAATAAAGATAAAAATATACCTAAATAAATACATTTTTTTTTTAAAAAAAACCTAGCGACTGTATTTGACTTAGTAAACGGAACATAAATACAATTGCTAGTTAAGAAAACTTTACCTTCACTTTAATCAGGAGATTGTTTGTTCCTTCTTTGTGTCCTAATCCTTCCTTCCTTCTCAGAAAGAACGACTTCTGCACAATTTAGACGTGGTCCGTGCTTTAAAGTTTTACTTACAGGCGACTAAGGACTTTCGTCAGTCTTCTTCTTTGTTTGTTATTTTCTCTGGAAAACGTAAGGGACAGAAAGCTACGGCTACTTCTCTTTCTTTTTGGCTGAAGTGTATCATACGTTTCGCATACGAGACTGCTGGACAGCAGCCTCCCGAGAGGGATTACGGCCCATTCCACGAGGGCGGTTGCTTCCTCATGGGCTTTCAAAAATGAAGCTTCTGTGGAACAGATTTGCAAGGCTGCAACTTGGTCCTCTCTTCACACTTTTTCGAAATTTTACAAATTTGACACACTTGCCTCGGCTGAGGCCGCTTTTGGGAAAAAGGTTCTTCAAGCAGTGGTGCCTTCTGTTTAGGTTCCCTGTCTTGTCCCTCCCGTATCATCTGTGTACTCTAGCTTGGGTATTGGATCCCATTAGTAATTAAGATGATCCGTGGACTCATCATGTCTTAAAAAAGAAAAGAAAATTTATGCTTACCTGATAAATGTATTTCTTTTTTGACACGATGAGTCCACGGCCCGCCCTGTTCTTGTAAGACAGGTTTTGGGTTATTGTAAACTTCAGACACACCTGCACCTTGGCTTTTCCTCTCTCTTCCTAACTTCGGTCGAATGACTGGAGTGGGAGGGAAGGGAGGAGGTATTTAACAGCTCTGCTGTGGTGCTCTTTGCCTCCTCCTGCTGACCAGGAGGTGAATATCCCATTAGTAATTAAGATGATCCGTGGACTCATTGTTTCAAAAAAGAAATACATTTATCAGGTAAGCATAAATGTTCTTTTTGCTCATGCTCAGAAGAGACCAAATGCAATTTAAGTTTAAAATATTTCTACTCTGATCCACTTTAGGGCAATGGCTACAGTGCTCATTTTGCAAGAAAATAAGTAGATTGAATTGAATACAATCTGTTTCTTTTTATGTTTACTTTTTAAAGGGACAGTCTCTCTAGACCCAATACATAATTTTGATTACTTATTGTTACAAACAAGAGAAGCATCCTGCAACTGGTCCCACATCTATAAGCTTGCAAAAAGTACATGAAACATTTAAATATTCATAATTTCTTAGGAGCCAAAAATGACTGCCAAGCTACACCCACCTATTGCGTGTATATTTTGGTATGTTAATATTCTTTAATTACGATCATCGACTCTTAAATAAGTTTTCCTACTCCCACATGCTGATTTGTGCATGTGCATTTTGAAATAGCTAACTAAAAAATATTAAACCACACTTCTAATCTGTTATACACGTTTTTACTAAAGATAAACAGTTTCATGATACTTTAACTATATGGTATGATTGATAATAGCCAGGTGTGAATGTTACAGCATCTCAGAAACATCTAACTACCTAGGATTTTATTTAGGGAAGTCTGCAGGGTTTACAGAGAGGTGTTCAATAAACAAGGTAACAGCCATTCAGTGGATGAAAGCTATAGACCAGTTAGTCTGACATCAATAGTGGGGAAGATACTTGAAGGGATTATATTGATAAGTATATTAAAGTGAAAGTCAATCCTAGCGTTGTACAAACGCTAGGATTGACTATTGAAACAAATAAAGGGGGCCTTCATTTATGAAGTATAAGATACTTCATGTCGAAAGCTCCTTTATTTGTTTCAACCGATCGCCGTTCTTAGCTGCTACAGCAGCCCATGACTAAAAAAATTTTTTTGCTAAGAGGTGACGTTTTCACCCCTTAGCCAATAGCCGTGTGGTAAATCCGGCTTGGCGCCCATGGGAGCCGTATTTACAGCACGGCTATTTGCTAAGAGGTGAAAACATCACCTCTTGGCAAAATATGTTGTTTCAATAGTCAATCCTAGCGTTTGTACAACGCTAGGATTGACTTTCACTTTAAGATTATGAGTTCAAATCAGCATGGTTTTATTAGATATAGATCATGTCAAACAATCTACGAGGAAGTAAGTAAAAATATAAAGGTGAATCTGTTGATGTGATAAACTTGGATTTTGCAAAGGCATTTGCAAACTGTGCCACATGAGAGATTAATGTGCAAAATGAAGGGACTGGGAATAGTTGAAAATGTTAGCTCATGGATAAATAACTTGATAAGACAGATTGGACAAAGGTAATCAGTGGAGGCCCCCAGGGATCAGTACTGGGCCCTGTACATTTTAAAGGATACCGAACCCAAGTTTTTTCTTTTGCGATTCAGATAGAGCATGCCATTTTAAGCAACTTTCTAATTTACTGCTATTAATTTTCTTTCTAATGACACGATGAGTCGACGGATCATCTAATTACTATTGGGAATATCACTCCTGCCCAGCAGGAGGCGGCAAAGAGCACCACAGCAAAGCTGTTAAATATCACCTCCCTTCCCTCTAACCCCCAGTCATTCTCTTTGCCTACGTTAGAGCAAGGACGTGGTAAAATTAGGTGTTAGGGAAAGATTCTTCAAGCAAGATTTTATTATTTTTTAAGCAGTCAAGATTGTTCTGCTTTTGCTCTTGGGTGTAGCCATAGTCCATATCAGTCTCTTCAGTAGAGCTGTGGTGGCTTTAAAGCAATGGGAACTTGTGGGACATCATTCTCACTGCGCCTCTCATATATTTATGCTGCCCTACCCATGCAAGCCTGAGTAAGATTACTCAGGCTTTGTTTCTATCCACAGGTCCATGTGAGGGAACTGGACTCCCAAACCTAGCGAGCTGCAGTGCTGCCTGGCAGAAGTATTAAGGTAAGTGCTAACTTTATATTTCTTTTACAAGATATGACGAGTCCACGGATTTCATTCTTATGGGATTATGCCTCCTGTTTAGCAGGAAGTGGCAAAGCGCACCACAGCAGAGCTGTATATATAGCTCATCCCTTCCCTCCCACTCCAGTCATTCTCTTTGCCTGTGTTAGTGATAGGAAGAGGTAAAGTGAGGTGTTAGTTTAGATTCTTCAATCAAGAAGTTTTTTATTTTAAAATGGTGCCAGTGAGTACTATTTTTCTCAGGGAGAAATTGTCAATCACTTATTCCTATGAGGAGTGGAGACATCTTATTTTTCTGCCCTGATGATGACCTTAGCAAACATTATCTAAGATCCTGCTGGTTTCCACAGAGCAGTTGAAGGTAGTGTAAAGAAATATCTTCAGTGTGGAGAACCGTGTCATGCTACAAGCAGCATTGAGGTATGTTCAGTCATTTGTTTCTGGGGAGATATGATACATCAGAACAGGCTGACATTATTCCCTATCTGGGGAGGGGTAATCAGTATGCACTATACAGGTGGCCCTCGGTTTACGCCGGTTCAATTTGCGCCATTTCAGAATAACAACCTTTTTTTCAGTCATGTGACTGCTATTGAAAAGGTTTTGAAAGCAATGCACTAATAAAAAATAGCCAGTAGGTGGAGCTGTCCGCTTGTTTTGCAGCAAAGGTTTGCAACTTAACAGACTTAAATTGATCTGTGTACACATAGCAGACATTAATTAACTATTGAGCAAAACAAGATCTAGCAGGCACTTTCCTATTATCTTCCTGTCCAGCTGCTTGAGGTGAGGGAACCTAACTGCTTATTAATCACTGCAGATTGAAATGCATAGAATAGGTGCAGACCCAATATTATCTAACATGCTAACAATGCAGAGAACTGATTGCAGAAAAATGCAAGTAAAAACACGTTTTTGTTCATTAAACTTAGTTTGATGATGATGCAGTCTGTTGTGTGATTATTTTATTAGGTGATGTTAGCAAATGTTTTGTTAATTAAACTTAGTTTGATGATGATGCAGTCTGTTGTTTTATTATTTAATTAGGTGCTGTTAGCAAATGTTTTTGTTAATTAAACTTAGTTTAATGATGATACAATCTATATTATTAGGTTTATAATGCTGTTTAGCATTTAAAGTCTTCATTTCAAAGCTTTAAAAATAATGTATTAGGTGTTACTTTTGACAATTTTGAGAGGGGCCTGGAACCTAACCCCCTCACTTCCCATTGACTTACATTATAAACTGGGTTTCAATTTACAACGGTTTCGATTTACAACCATTCCTCCTGGAACCTTACCCCGTCGTAAACTGAGGGCTACCTGTATTATGGAAATGGTGTACTTGGAATTCCCTTTTGTATTAATTACTTATCAGTATGTTTCACGAGAGAGTGCAATTTTTAATGAAGTTGAGCTTTATTATTCAAGTGTATGTATAGAGGAGCACATGGCTTTTAACATTTTATGTTGGAAAACCGACATGTTGTTTTACTTCACATGCGGGTCTCGTTACGGCTCGAGTTACGCCCACGGTGGGAGGGGCCTAATTTTGCGCGCTCAGCCGCGCAGTACTCATCCGGAGCGGCAGTACGGTCCTGGGCTCCGGTGGGGCCTAAGTTATTTTTGTACATGAAGAGACTTAGGAGCGCCTCTTAAACAGAATCAGTGTAATCTGGGGGCAAGTAGGCGCCGCAGCAGAGCTGTGGCCTGCATTGATAAAGATTGATAAAACTGATGAATTTGATATATAACATTACCAAACAAGCGGTGCAATATTGTTAAGCTAATTTGGGCACATAAGGGCATTTTTTATTGCCGCAGATGTTGTTTTGACTAATAACAGAAACATTGTTGCGCTTTTATTATTTAAAGGCGCAGTACGCTTTTTAGTTCAAAGTTTTTGAGTATATGTTTTGACTTCAGAGTTCAATATATCAAGTAAAGAACGACTATTATTGCTATTGCTAGTCTGTTTAACATGTCTGAACTTGAGGAAACTACTTGTTCTATGTGTTTAGATGCCATTGTTGAACCCCCTCTTACTTTTTGTCCCTCATGTACTGAAAGGGCCTTGCAATGTAAAGAGCAGATTTTCTTTAAGGAAAGTGTGTCTAAGGATGCTTCTCAGTCTGATGAGAATCAGGGTATGCCGCTACTTTCTCCCCAAGCGTCACAACCTTTAACTCCCACCCAAGCGACACCGGGTTCTTCAACCGTGTCTACTTCATTTACTCTGCAGGATATAGCTGCAGTTATGTCCTCTACCCTCACAGATGTTTTATCCAAGTTGCCAGTGTTACAGGGCAAACGCAGCAGGACAGAAGTCAATTTGAATACTGCGACCTCTGATGCTTTGTTGGCTATTTCCAATGTACCCTCACCGGGATCTGAATTGGGGGTCAGGGAACTTCTGTCTGAGGGGGAACTTTCCAATTCGGGAAGTGTGTTACCTCCAACGGATTTGGACGTCATGTCCTTTTAGATTTAAGCTTGAACACCTCCGCCTGTTACTTCGGGAGGTTTTAGCGACTCTGGATGACTGTGACTCTATTGTGGTACCACCAGAGAAATTGTGTAAGATGGACAAATACTTAGAGGTGCCTGCTTACTCTGATGTTTTTCCAGTTCCTAAGAGAATCTTGGAAATTATTACGCGGGAATGGGAAAGACTGGGTATCCCATTCTCACCTTCTCCTAATTTTAAGAAAATGTATCCCATATCTGACACTGTTCAGGACTCTTAGCACAGTCCCTAAGGTGGAGGGAGCTATATCGACCCTGGCTAAGCGTACAACTATTCCTATTGAGGACAGTTGTGCTTTCAAAGACCCTATGGATAAGAAATTGGAGGGTCTTCTAAAAAAGTTATTTATTCATCAGGGTTTCCTTTTACAACCGACGGCCTGCATCGTACCAGTTACTACTGCGGCAGCCTTCTGGTTTGAGACTGAGACTCCTTTAGAGGAAATTTTAGATAGAATTAAGGCTCTTAAGCTGGCTAATTCTTTTATTACGGATGCCGCCTTTCAAATTGCCAAATTAGCGGCTAAGAATGCCGGATTTGCCATTTTAGCGAGTAGAGCATTATGGTTAAAATCTTGGTCTGCTGATGTGTCATCTAAGTCAAAGCTTTTGGCTTTTCCTTTCAAAGGAAAACCCCTATTCGGGCCTGACTTGAAAGAAATCATTTGACATTACGGGAGGTAAGGGTCATCTCCTACCTCAGGATAGAACATCTAAACTAAGGGGTAAACAAAATAATTTTCGTTCCTTTCGGAACTTCAAAGGAGTCCCTACTTCTTCCTCTTCTTCCGCTAAACAGGAAGGGAATTTTGCTCAGGCCAAGTCAGTCTGGAGACCCAACCAGGCTTGGAACAAGGGTAAACAACCCAAGAAGCCTGCTGCTGCTACCAAGACAGCATGAAGGGGCGGCCCCCGATCCGGGACCGGATCTAGTAGGGTGCAGACTTTCTCTCTTTGCCCAGGCTTGGGTAAGAGATGTTCAGGACCCCTGGAAACTGGAAATCGTGTCCCAAGGGTATCAACTGGAATTCAAAAATTCTCTCCCAAGGGGGAGCTTTCTTCTTTCACAATTGTCTGTAGACCAGATAAAAAGAGAGGCGTTCTTACGTTGTGTAAAAGACCTCTCTACTATGGGAGTAATTTGTCCCGTTCCAATACTGGAACAAGGGCAGGGGTTTTACTCAAATCTTTTCGTGGTCCCCCAAAAAGAGGGCACGTTTCGACCTATTTTAGATCTAAAAAGTCTAAACAAGTTTCTCAGAGTCCCATCCTTCAAGATGGAGATTATTCAAACAATTCTGCCATTGATCCAGGAGGGTCAATATATGACTACCGTGGACTTGAAGCATACATATCTTCATATTCCTATCCACAAGGATCATCACCAGTTCCTAAGGTTTGCCTTCCTGGACAAACATTTTCAGTTTGTGGCTCTTCCCGTCGGGTTGGCCACAGCACCCAGGATCTTCACGAAGGTTTTAGGGTCACTTCTGGCGGTTCTCAGGCCGCGGGAAATTGCATTGGCGCCTTATCTGGACGATATTCTGATCCAGGCGTCGTCTTACCATCTGACAAAATCTCATACAGACATGGTTCTGTCCTTTCTGAGGACTCACGGGTGGAAGGTGAATCTAGAAAAGAATTCATTACTTCCACAGACAAGGGTTCCCTTCTTGGGAACTCTAATAGATTCCTTATCCATGAAAATTTTCTTGACGGAGGTCAGAAAGTTAAAGATTCTAAATACATGCCAAGCCCTTCAGTCTAATCCTCGGCCATCAGTTGCTCAGTGCATGGAGGTAATTGGATTAATGGAGGCGGCAATGGACATCATTCCGTTTGCTCCTTTTCATCTCGGACCGCTACAACTGAGCATGCTCAGGCAGTGGAATGGAAATTATGCAAATTTGTCTCCTCAGATCTGGATCAGGAGACAAGAGACTCTCTTCTTTGGTGGTTGTCGCCGGATCATCTGACAACGGACGCCAGTCTACTAGGTTGGGGTGCAGTCTGGAATTCCCTGAAGGCTCAGGGTGTGTGGACTCAGTCGGAGTCTTTACTTCCAATCAATATTCTGGAATTGAGAGCAATATTCAATGCGCTTCAGGCTTGGCCTCAGTTGGCTTCGGCCAAATTAATCTAGTTTTCAGTCGGACAACATCACGACTGTGGCTTACATCAATCATCAGGGAGGAACAAGGAGTTCCTTAGTGATGACAGAAGTATCCAAGATAATTTAATGGGCGGAGGCTCACTCTTGTTATCTGTCAGCAATCTACATCCCAGGAGTGGACAACTAGGAAGCGGACTTTTTAAGCAGACAGACGTTTCATCCGGGGGAGTGGGAACTCCATCCAGATGTCTTTGCCACTCTGATTCTCAGATGGGGCAGACCGGAATTGGATCTGATGGCGTCTCGTCAGAATGCCAAGCTCCCAAGATACGGATCCAGGTCAAGGGATCCTCAGGCCGAACTGATATATGCCATGGTCGTTCAACCTAGCTTATGTGTTTCCACCGTTTGCTCTCCTTTCCCGGGTGATTGCACGGATCAAACAGGAGAGGGCTTCGGTAATTCGAATCGCTCCTGCGTGGCCTCGCAGGACTTGGTATGCCGATCTAGTGGACATGTCCTCTCTGCCGCCGTGGAAGCTTCCATTGAGGGACCCTTCCAACATCCGAATCTAGTTTCTCTGCAGCTGACTGCTTGGAGATTGAACGCTTAATTTTATCTAAGCGGGAGTTCTCTGATTCGGTCATTGATACTTTGATTCAGGCACATAAGCCTGTCACTAGAAAGATCTACCATAAGATATGGCATAAATATCTTTATTGGTGCGAATCCAAGGGCTACTCATGGAGTAGAGTTGGGATTCCCAGGATTTTATCTTTTCTACAAGAAGGATTGGAGAAGGGTTTATCAGCAAGTTCCTTAAAGGTACAAATTTCTGCTTTGTCGACTTTACTTCACAAGCGTTTGGCAGATGTTCCAGACGTTCAAGTCTTTTTGTCAGGCCTGTGTTTAGACTGATTGCTCCACCCTGGAGTTTGAATTTAGTTCTTAATGTTCTTCAAGGGGTTCCGTTTGAACCCATGCATTCCATAGATATTAAGTTGTTATCTTGGAAGGTTTTATTTTTGGTTGCTATTTCTTCTGCTCGTAGAGTTTCCGAGCTTTCAGCGTTACAATGTGACTCTCCTTATCTTACTTTTCATTCTGATAAGGTGGTTTTTACGTACCAAACCTGGTTTTCTTCCTAAGGTTGTTGCTAATAAGAATATTAATCAGGAAATTGTTGTTCCTTCATTGTGTTCTAATCCTACTTCTAAGAAGGAGCGTTTGTTGCCTAACTTGGATGTGGTCCGTGCCCTGAAGTTGTACTTGCAGGCGACTAATGAATTTTGTCAATCATCTTCTTTATTTACTGTGTTTTCTGGAAAGCGTAGGGGTCAGAAAGCTACGGCTACCTCTCTTTCTTTTTGGCTGAAGAGTATCATCCGTCTGGCATATGAGACTGCTAAGCAGCCTCCTGAAAGAATTACGGCTCGTTCCACTAGGGCTGTGGCTTCCTCATGGGCATTTAAAAACAATGCTTCTGTTGAACAGATTTGCAAGGCTGCAACTTGGCCGTCACTTCACACCTTTTAAAAATTTTACAAATTTGACACTTTTCCTTCATCTGAGTCATCTTTTGGGAGAAAGGTTCTTCAAGCAGTGGTGCCTTCTGTTTAGGTTCCTGTCTTGTCCCTCCCTTTCATCCGTGTCCTATAGCTTTGGTATTGTATCCCATAAGTAAGGATGAAATCCGTGGACTCGTCATATCTTGTAAAAGAAAAGGAAATGTATGCTTACCTGATAAATTTATTTCTTTTACGATATGATGAGTCCACGGCCCACCCTGTCATTTCTAAGACAGTATTTATTTTTGTTAAACTTCAGTCACCTCTGCACCTTTGGCTTTTCCTTTCTCTTCCTAACTTCGGTCGAATGACTTGAGTGGGAGGGAAGGGAGGAGTTATACATATACAGCTCTGCTGTGGTGCTCTTTGCCACTTCCTGCTAAACAGGAGGCGTAATCCCATAAGTAAGGATGAAATCCATGGACTCGTCATATCGTAAAAGAAATAAATTTATTAGGTAAGCATAAATTTCCTTTTTTCTGGGACATGCAGAGATAAAGGATAGCACTTTTACTTTCATTGGGACAAATTACATTCCTATGACAGGGGAATATTTATTAGGTGCAGCAGAGCAGGCACTGGGGACGAGGAGAATCTGGCTCTTGGTGGTGTATGTTTTTTTATACAACGGCTATGTTAATTGATTTAGCCGATCAGGAGTTTTAAGGTTACACCCACGATGGGCGGAGTTAGACACAGCGGCAGTCCCTATTGCGCGCCTTTGTTTCTAGCCCTGTTTGTCACTTCCTGTGTCTCCGGAGGGAAATTCAGCTGCGTCATAGATTCAGCAGCGTTGCGATTACGGATCGCAGTGTTTACAGTTGAGTCCGGATCAGTCACAAAGTAGTTCACTTCGTTGGAGGCAGGCAGGTAAGCACCTCAGCAACGCTAAGCTGAGGTGTAGAGTTGTCTGAATGTCATTTTGAGGGCTAAGGTGTAATTTTAATAGTTGAAAAATAAAGCAGCTATTTTGTTCGTTTAAAATTTAAAGGAACAGTAACAAAAAAATGTTTGCCTTTGTTGGGGGATATTTTCTGAGTTAAATATCAGTTTATTGGTGAATAAAGATGGACCAAGAAACCCTGCAAGATATTACATGTTCTTTATGTTTTGATGCTAATGTAGAACCAACAATCCCTTTCTGTTCCTCATGTATTGAGAGATCTATACATTATAGGGATAGACTTTTTTCTGAGCCAACATTTTCTAAGGCGGATACTGTTCAGGAGTCTTCTGACAATGTTCAAGATATGCCGCAGCTTTCTCCTCTCGCATCCCAAAGTTTAGCGTCCATACAGCCAGTGCCCTGCGCTTCCTCTATTACTCCACCTGGAGTTACCTTGCAAGACATCGCTTCCCTAATGTCATCAGCGGTATCTGATGCGTTGTCTGCTTTTCCCATGCTGCAGGGAAAGCGCAAGTGGAAATGTAATCAATCTGTGAATAAGGTTGCTGACACAGTAGTGGCGATTCCGAATGTTTCTTCCCACAAACCTGAAGAGGAAGATACTTTGGTAGCATCTGAGGGTGAAATCTCAGACTCACACAGTGTTATACCTTTAACTGATACTGACGTTGTTTCTTTCAGGTTCAAGCTTGAACACCTCCGTTTGTTACTTAAGGATGTTTTAGCTACCCTGGACGACTCCGACACTACTGTCGTAGTCAATCCTAAGAGGTCTAGCAAACTAAACAAGTATTTTGACGTAGCCTCCATGGTGGAGGTATTTCCTGTACCAGATAGGGCTACAGAGATTATTGCTAAGGAATGGGAGAGACTGGGTATCCCTTTTTCTCCATCCCCTATATTTAAAAATATGTTTCCTATCGCAGACTCTATCAAGGAGTCTTGGCAGACGGTACCCAAAGTGGAAGGAGCAATTTCCACGCTAGCCAAGAGAACTACTATTCCCATAGAGCAGTGCTTTCCAAACTGTGTGTCGTGACACATTAGTGTGTCGGCGGCAGTGTGTAGGTGTGTCCCTGCTTCAGCACAAAAATTTTTTAATTTAAAATTATTTTTAATTTTTTTTTGGTTTCCGACTTTCTGCCTGCCTGCTATGCATATCACATGGTTGACACGTGATTGATACCTAGTGGGTCATCTTAACCTATTGGCACAGCTTAGTGAAAACTGAAACTATTCCCATTGGCGGCACATTGGCTCCTGACTGCACGTGTAGACTCCTCAATCAGCTCATGACTGCATGTGCAGTCACTGAGTGGGACAGCAGTGTGTTTGCAGCGCGGGCAGTAGTCAGTCGGAGTCGCAGAGCTCTGAAAGCAGCAGCTTAAAAGCTGAGCTGAAGTCAGAAGTCAAAGTATTGGGGTTTTTTTTAAGCTAGTTCCCAGTAGTGCATTGCTGCTCCTGCTCTTGATATATGGAGAAGGAAGTAGAAGCTTTAAAATGCTTGATGATAAAATGCGAGTGTCTTTATCTAATATTGCACTAAATATTCAGAAACCGTGTTCATCCCATCAACCTCATACATCCCATTAAAACAGTAAGTAGCTATTGGTGTTATTAATTCTTGCACATTCTTACATACTGTTACTTGTAAACACATTTTGTTATTATTTATTTTATGTATGTGTCTGTATCTCTTAAAACAAATTAGTTTAACCTCCTGTTTGCTAGTACAACTGAATTACTGTGTTGCAAAATGATGCAGGTCTAAAAAGTGTGTCACCAACATGAAAAGTTTGGAAAGCTCTGCCATAGAGGATAGTTGTTCCTTTAAGGATCCTATGGATAAGAAGTTGGAGGGGTTGCTCAAGAAGATGTATGTACACCAGGGTTTGCAATGGCAACCTTCGGTTTGTATTGCTACTGTCACTAGTGCGGCAGCATACTGGTTTGATGCATTGTGCGATTCTATTCGGACAGATACTCCCCTCGAAGAAATCGATGATAGGATAAAGGCCCTTAAATTGGCCAACTCTATCATGGATGCTTCCCTTCAGGTTATTAAGCTGAGAGCTAAGAATTCTGGTTTTGCCATCCTGGCCCGCAGAGCCTTATGGTTAAAGTCTTGGTCTGGGGATGTGTCATCTAAGTCTAAACTTTTGGCGATTCCTTACAAGGGAAAGACCTTGTTTGGACTGGGTTTGACAGAAATAATTTCTGACCTTATGGGAGGAAAGGACCATTTCCTTCCTCAGGATAAGAGAAACAAACAAAAGGGACGTCAGAGTAATTTTCGTTCCTTTTGAAATTTCAAGAGAAATCCTTCCACTCCCTCTTCCGAGCAGGAGCAATCCAAGCCTTCCTGGAGGCCCAATCAGTCTTGGAACAAGGGAAAACAATCCAAGAAGCCTGCTATTGAATCAAAAGCAACATGAACGGTCTGCCCCCCGATCCTTCTTCACTCAGGCTTGGGTTTGAGATGTTCAGGATCCCTGGGCGGTGGACATAGTGTCCCAGGGATACAAACTAGAGTTCAAGACATTATCTCCTAGGGGCAGGTTTTTGCTTTCAAGATTATCTGTAGACCAGACATAAAGAGAGGCGTTCTTACACTGTGTTCAGGACCTCTCCGACCTGGGAGGGATTGTTCCTGTTCCGATACAGGAACGGGGGCTGGGGTTTTATTCCAATCTGTTTGTGGTTCCCAAAAAGGAGGGAACCTTCAGACTAATTTTAGATCTCAAAAGTCTAAACAAATTCCTCAGAGTGCCGTCCTTCAAAATGGAAACTATTTGTTCCATTCTTCCTTTGGTCCAAGAGAGTCAATTTATGACAACGGTGGATTTAAAGGACACGTACCTGCATGTCCCCATCCACAGGGACCATCACAAGTTTCTAAGGTTTGCATGTCTAGACAAACACTTTCAGTTTGTGGCTCTTCCATTCGGCCTTGCCATAGCTCCCAGAATTTTTTCAGAGGTTCTGGGATCTCTGTTGGCGGTGCTCCGATTGCCGGGCATTGCAGTGGCGCCTTATCTGGACGACATTCTGGTTCAGGCACCATCCTTTTAACAAGCAAGATCCCACACAGAAATGTTGTTATCTTTCCTACGATCTCAAGGATGGAAGGTAAATTTGGAGAAGAGTTTCCTAGTTCCAAATACAAGGGTAATTTTCTTGGGAACCATAATAGATTCCGTATCAATAAAGATTTTTCTGACAGAAATCAGGAAATCAAAGATTTTCAATTCTTGCCTAGCGCTTCAGTCCTCCCCGCGGCCATCAGTGGCTCAGTGCATGGAGGTAATCGGTCTGATGGTAGCGGCAATTGACAGCATCCCGTTCGCTCGTTTCCACCTCAGGCCTCTGCAGTTAAGCATGTTCAGTCAGTGGAATAGAGATTATGCGAATCTGTCTCAGGGCTCAGGGAACATGGACTCGGTCGGAGTCTGTTCTACCCATAAACATTCTGGAGCTGAGAGCAATCTTCAATGCTCTTCTGACCTGGCCTCAGTTATCCTCGGCCCGGTTCATCAGGGTCCAGTCTGAGAACATAACTTCAGTGGCTTACATAAATCATCAGGGAGGAACTCTGAGTTCCTTGGCCATTACAGAGGTAGCCAAGATCATTCAGTGGGCGGAGACCCACAATTGCTGTCTTTCGGCAATCTACATCCCAGGAGTGGACAACTGGGAGGCGGACTTCCTGAGCAGGCAGACCTTTCACCCGGGGGAGTGGGAACTCCATCCGGAAGTGTTTTCCAGCCTGATTCTCAAATGGGGACAGCCGGATCTGGACCTCATGGCATCGCGGCAGAGGTCAAGGGTCCCTGTCGGTACCTTGGAATTTCAGTCTTGCATACCTATTTCCTCTGTTCACTCTGCTTTCTCTGGTCATTGCTCGAATCAAGCAGGAAAGGACGTTGATGATCCTCATTGCACCGACGTGGCCTTGCAGGATTTGGTATGCAGACCTGGTGGGCATGTCATCTCTTCCACCTTGGAGACTTCCGTTGAGGAAGGGCCTTCTACTTCAAGGGCCCTTCCTTCATCCAAATCTAGTTTCTCTGAAGCTGACTGCTTGGAGATTGAACGCTTAATTTTATCCAAGCGTGGATTCTCGGAATTGGTCATTAAGACCATGATTCAGGCTCGTAAACCTATGACTAGAAAGATTTACCACAAGATATGGCGTAAATATCTACATTGGTGTGAATCCAAGGGCTACTCTTGGAGTAGAGTTAGGATTCCTAGAATTTTGTCCTTTCTCCAAGAAGATTTGGAGAAGGGTTTATCGGCAAGTTCCCTAAAGGGTCAAATATCTGCCTCGTCTATTTTGTTAAATAAACGTCTGGCGGACGTCCCAGACGTGCAATCGTTTCTCCAACATAGGTGTGTCCGGTCCACGGCGTCATCCTTACTTGTGGGATATTCTCCTCCCCAACAGGAAATGGCAAAGAGCCCAGCAAAGCTGGCCATATAGTCCCTCCCAGGCTCCGCCTACCCCAGTCATTCTCTTTGCCGTTGCACAGGCAACATCTCCACGGAGATGGCTAAGAGTTTTTTTGGTGTTTAAATGTAGTTTTATTCTTCAATCAAGAGTTTGTTATTTTAAAATAGTGCTGGTATGTACTATTTACTCTGAAACAGAAAAGAGATGAAGATTTCTGTTTGTAAGAGGAAAATGATTTTAGCAACCGTTACTAAAATCGATGGCTGTTTCCACACAGGACTGTTGAGATGAATTAACTTCAGTTGGGGGAAACAGTGAGCAGACTTTTGCTGCTTGAGGTATGACACATTTCTAACAAGACTTGGTAATGCTGGAAGCTGTCATTTTCCCTATGGGAACCGGTAAGCCATTTTCTTAGTTTAGTATAAGAATAAAGGGCTTCATTAGAGCTTAAAAAACTGGTAGACATTTTTCTGGGCTAAAACGATTACTTTACTAAGCATATTTGGCAGATTATAACTATTAATAGTTATTATAATCTTGGGGATTGTTTTAAAAAAAACGGCAGGCACTGTATTGGACACCTTTTTCACTGGGGGCCTTTTCTAGTCATAGGCAGAGCCTCATTTTCGCGCCACTAATGCGCAGTTGTTTTTGGAAAGCAAGGCATGCAGATGCATGTGTGAGGAGCTAAGAACCACTGAAAAAGCTTATAGAAGGCATCATTTGGTATCGTATTCCCCTCTGGGCTTGGTTGGGTCTCAGCAAAGCAGATACCTGGGACTGTATAGGGGTTAAATGTAAAAACGGCTCCGGTTCCGTTATTTTAAGGGTTAAAGCTTTCAAATTTGGTGTGCAATACTTTTAAGGCTTTAAGATACTGTGGTGAAATTTTGGTGAATTTTGAACAATTCCTTCATACTTTTTCACATATTCAGTAATAAAGTGTGTTCAGTTTAAAATTTAAAGTGACAGTAACGGTTTTATTGTAAAACGTTTTTTGTGCTTTGTTGACAAGTTTAAGCCTGTTTAACATGTCTGAACCATCAGATAACGATGTTCTATATGTATGAAAGCCAAGGTTTCTCCCCATTTAAATATATGTGATAATTGTGTCATAGTGTCCAAACAAAGTAGGGACAATAATGCCATAGATAATGATATTGCCCATGATGATTCCTCAAATGAGGGGAGTAAGCATGGTACTGCATCATCCCCTTCTGTGTCTACACCAGTTTTGCCCACACAAGAGGCCCCTAGTACATCTAGTGCGCCAATACTTATTACCATGCAACAATTAACGGCTGTAATGGATAATTCTATTGCAAACATTTTATCCAAAATGCCTACTTATCAGAGAAAGCGCGATTGCTCTGTTTTAAACACTGAAGAGCAAGAGGACGCTGATGATAACTGTTCTGACATGCCCTCACACCAATCTGAAGGGGCCAGGAGGGAGGTTTTGTCTGAGGGAGAAATTTCAGATTCAGGGAAAATTTCTCAACAAGCTGAACCTGATGTTGTAACATTTAAATTTAAATTAGAACATCTCCACGCACTACTTAAGGAGGTATTATCTACTCTGGATGATTGTGACAATTTGGTCATTCCAAAGAAATTATGTAAGATGGACAAGTTCCTAGAGGTTCTGGTGTCCCCTGATGCTTTTCCTATACCCAAGCGGGTGGCGGACATAGTAAATAAGGAGTGGGAAAGGCCCGGCATACCTTTTTGTTCCTCCCCCTATATTTAAGAAATTATTTCCTATAGTCGACCCCAGAAAGGACTTATGGCAGACAGTCCCCAAGGTCGAGGGGGAGGTTTCTACTCTAAACAAACGCACTACTATTCCTATAGAAGATAGTTGTGCTTTCAAGATCCTATGGATAAAAAGTTAGAGGGTTTGCTTAAAAAGATGTTTGTTCAGCAAGGTTACCTTCTACAACCAATTTCATGCATTGTTCCTGTCACTACAGCTGCGTGTTTCTGGTTCGAAGAACTAGAAAAGTCGCTCAATAAAGAATCTTCGTATGAGGAGGTTATGGACAGAGTTCAAGCACTTAAATTGGCTAACTCTTTTATTTTAGATGCCGCTTTGCAATTAGCTAGATTAGTGGCGAATAATTCAGGGTTTGCTATCGTGGCGCGCAGAGCGCTTTGGCTAAAGTCTTGGTCAGCGGATGTGTCCTCCAAGACCAAATTGCTTAACATCCCTTTCAAGGGTAAAACACTGTTTGGCCCTGACTTGAAAGAGATTATTTCAGACATCACTGGGGGAAAGGGCCACGCCCTTCCTCAGGATAGGTCTTTTAAGGCTAAAAATAAGCCAAATTTTCGTCCCTTTCGCAGAAACGGACCAGCCTCAAATTCTACACCCTCTAAGTAAGAGGGTAATACTTCTCAAACCAAGCCAGCCTGGAGACCGATGCAAGGCTGGAACAAGGGTAAGCAGGCCAAGAAACCTGCCACTGCTACCAAAACAGCATGAAGTGTTGGCCCCCGATCCGGGACCGGATCTGGTGGGGGGCAGACTTTCTCTCTTTGCTCAGGCTTGGGCAAGAGATATTCAGGATCCTTGGGCGCTAGAAATAGTTTCTCAAGGTTATCTCCTGGAATTCAGGGAACTACCCCCAAGGGGAAGGTTCCACAGGTCTCAATTATCTTCGAACCAAATAAAAAGACAGGCATTCTTACATTGTGTAGAAGACCTGTCAAGAATGGGAGTGATTCATCCTGTTCCATTAGGAGAACAAGGGATGGGGTTTTACCCCAACCTGTTCATAGTTCCCAAAAAAGAGGGAACATTCAGACCAATTTTAGATCTCAAGATTCTAAACAAGTTTCTAAGGGTTTCATCGTTCAAAATGGAAACCATTCGAACGATCCTTCCTACCATCCAGGAAGGTCAATTCATGACCACGGTGGATTTAAAGGATGCGTACCTACATATTCCTATCCACAAGGAACATCTTCGGTTCCTAAGGTTCGCCTTTCTGGACAAGCATTACCAGTTTGTGGCACTTCCATTCGGATTAGCCACTGCTCCAAGGATTTTCACAAAGGTACTAGGGTCCCTTCTAGCGGTGCTAAGACCAAGGGGCATTGCAGTAGTACCTTACTTGGACGACATCCTGATTCAAGTGTCGTCTCTGTCAAAAGCAAGGGCTCATACGGACATTGTCCTAGCCTTTCTCAGATTTCACAGGTGGAAAGTGAACATAGAAAAAAGTTCTCTGTCCCCGTCAACAAGAGTTCCCTTCTTGGGAACAATAATAGTTTCCTTAGAAATGAAGATTTTTCTGACAGAGGCCAGAAAATCAAACTTCTAAGCTCTTGTCAGGTACTTCATTCTGTTCTTCTTCCTTCCATAGCGCAGTGCATGGAAGTAATAGGTTTGATGGTTGCGGCAATGGACATAGTTCCTTTTGCACGAATTCATCTAAGACCATTACAACTGTGCATGCTCAGACAGTGGAATGGGGATTATACAGACTTGTCTCTGACGATCCAAGTAGATCAAAGGACCAGAGATTCACTCCGTTGGAGGCTGACCCTGGACAACCTGTCACAGGGAATGAGCTTCCGCAGACCAGAGTGGGTCATTGTCACGACCGACGCCAGTCTGGTGGGCTGGGACGCGGTCTGGGAACCCCTGAAAGCTCAGGGTCTATGGTCTCGGGAAGACTCTCTTCTCCCGATAAACATTCTGGAACTGAGAGCGATATTCAATGCTCTCAAGGCTTGGCCTCGACTAGCAAAGGCCAAATTCATAAGGTGTCAATCAGACAACATGACGACTGTTGCATATATCAACCATCAGGGGGGAACAAGGAGTTCCCTGGTGATGGAGGAGCATCCGGGGGAGTGGGAACTCCATCCGGAAATCTTTGCCCAAATAACTAAATTATGGGGCATTCCAGACATGGATCTGATGGCCTCTCGTCAGAACTTCAAGGTCCCTTGTTACGGGTCCAAATCCAGGGATCCCAAGGCGACTCTAGTGGATACAATAGTAGCACCTTGGATCTTCAACCTAGCTTATGTATTCCCACCGTTTCCTCTCATTCCCAGGCTGGTAGCCAGGATCAATCAGGAGAGGGCTTCGGTGATCTTGATAGTTCCTGCGTGGCCACGCAGGACTTGGTATGCAGACCTGGTGAATATGTCATCGGCTCCACCATGGAAGCTACCTTTGAGACAGGACCTTCTTGTTCAGGGTCCATTCGAACATCCGAATCTGGTTTCCCTCCAACTGACTGCTTGGAGATTGAACGCTTGATTCTATCAAAGCGTGGGTTTTCAGATTCTGTAATAGATACTCTTATTCAGGCTAGAAAGCCTGTAACTAGAAAAATTTACCATAAAATATGGAAAAAATATATCTGTTGGTGTGAATCTAAAGGATTCCCATGGAACAAGATAAAAATTCCTAAGATTCTTTCCTTTCTACAAGAAGGTTTGGAGAAAGGATTATCTGCAAGTTCTCTGAAGGGACAGATCTCTGCTTTATCTGTTTTACTTCACAAAAGGCTGGCAGCTGTGCCAGACGTTTAAGCGTTTGTTCAGGCTCTGGTTAGAATCAAGCCTGTTTACAGACCTTTGACTCCTCCCTGGAGTCTTAATCTAGTTCTTTCAGTTCTTCAAGGGGTTCTGTTTGAACCCTTACATTCCGTAGATATTAAGTTATTATTGTGGAAAGTTTTGTTTTTTGGTTGCAATTTCTTCTGCTAGAAGAGTTTCTGAGTTATCTGCTCTGCAGTGTTCTCCACCCTATCTGGTCCATGCAGATAAGGTGGTTTTGCGTACTGAGCCTGGTTTTCTTCCGAAGGTTGTTTCCAACAAAAATATTAACCAGGAGATAGTTGTACCTTCTTTGTGTCCGAATCCAGTTTCAGAGAAGGAACGTTTGTTACACAATTTGGACGTAGTCCGTGCTCTAAAATTCTATTTAGAGGTTTCTGAAGGTTTCAGACAAACATCTTCTTCGTTTGTTGTTTATTCTGGTAAAAGGAGAGGTAAAAAAGCAACTTCTACCTCTCTTTCCTTTTGGCTTAAAAGTATTATCAGATTGGCTTTTGAGACTGCCGGACGGCAGCCTCCTGAAAGTATCACAGCTCACTCCACTAGGGCTGTGGCTTCCACATGGGCCTTCAAGAACGAGGCTCCTGTTGACCAGATATGTAAGGCAGCGACTTGGTCTTCACTGCACTCTTTTGCCAAATTTTACAAATTTTATACTTTTGCTTCTTCGGAGGCTATTTTTGGGAGAAAGGTTATGCAAGCCGTGGTGCCTTCCGTTTAGGTGACCTGATTTGCTCCCTCCCTTCATCCGTGTCCTAAAGCTTTGGTATTGGTTCCCACAAGTAAGGATGACGCCGTGGACCGGACACACCTATGTTGGAGAAAACAGAATTTATGCTTACCTGATAAATTACTTTCTCCAACGGTGTGTCCGGTCCACGGCCCGCCCTGGTTTTTTAATCAGGTCTGATTAATTATTTTCTCTAACTACAGTCACCACGTTACCATATGGTTTCTCCTATATATATTTCCTCCTGTCCGTCGGTCGAATGACTGGGGTAGGCGGAGCCTGGGAGGGACTATATGGCCAGCTTTGCTGGGCTCTTTGCCATTTCCTGTTGGGGAGGAGAATATCCCACAAGTAAGGATGACGCCGTGGACCGGACACACCGTTGGAGAAAGTAATTTATCAGGTAAGCATAAATTCTGTTTTTGTCAGGCCTTCGTCAGGATCAGGCCTGTGTTCAAGCCAGTTACTTCTCCCTGGAGTCTTAATTTAGTTCTTAAGGTTCTTCAAGGGGCTCCGTTTGAGTCTATGCATTCCTTAGATATTAAGTTATCTTGGAAAGTTTTGTTTCTTGTTGCTATTTCATCTGCTCGTAGAGTGTCAGAGCTCTCGGCTTTACAGTATGAGTCTGCTTACCTTTTTTTTTTCATTCAGATAAGGTGGTTTTGCGTACTAAGTTAGGGTTCCTCCCTAAAGTAGTTTCAGACCGTAACATTAATTAGGAGATTGTTGTTCCTTCCTTGTGTCCTAATCCTTCTTCTCAAAAGGAACGGCTTTTGCACAACCTGGACGTGGTGCGTGCATTCAAATTCTATTTACAGGGGACTAAGGATTTTCTTCAGTCTTCTGCTCTGTTTGTAGTATTCTCTGGGAAACGTAAGGGTCAGAAAGCTACGGCTACTTCTCTTTCTTTGTGGCTGAAGAGTATCATTCGCTTTGCTTATGAAACTGCTGGACAGCAGCCTCCTGAGAAAGTTACGGCTCTTTCTACGAGGGCTGTTTCCTCTTCCTGGGCATTCAAAAATGAAGCTTCTGGGGAACAGATTTGCAAGGCTGCAACTTGGTCCTCTCTCCACACTTTTTCAAAATTCTATAAATTTGACACTTTTTCCTCGGCCGAGGCCGCTTTTTGGAGAAAGGTTCTTCAAGCAGTGGTGCCTTCCGTTTAGGTTGCCTGTCTTGTCCCTCCCTTATCATCTGTGTACTCTAGCTTGGGTATTGATTCCCAATAGTAATTAGATGATCCGTGGACTCGTGTCATTAGAGAGAGAACCAAAATTTATGCTTACCTGATACATTTTATTTATTTCTTGACACGATGAGTCCACGGTCCGCCCTGTTCTTTAGACAGGTTGTATATTATAAACTTCAGACACCTCTGCACCTTGTTGCTTCCTGTCTCTCCTTTGCTTCGGTCGAATGACTGGGATTGGAGGGAAGGGAGGTGATATTTAACAGCTTTGTTGTGGTGCTCTTTGCCACCTCCTGCTGGGCAGGAGTGATATTCCCAATAGTAATTAGATGATCCGTGGACTCATTGTGTCAAGAAATAAATACATTTATCAGGTAAGCATAAATTTTGTTTTTCTTTGTTCTCTTGGTATCTTTATTTGAAAAAGCAGCACCTGGGTAGCGCTCACTGATTGGTGTCTAAATGCAGCCACCAATCAGCAAGCACTATTCAGGGTTCTGAACCAAAAATGGGCCGGCTTTTAAACTTACATTCAAATAAAAATACCAATAGAACAAAGAAAAATTGTTAATAGGAGTAAATTAGAAAGTTGCTGAAAATCGTATGCTCTATCTGAATCATGAAAGAAAAATTTTGGGTTCAGTATCCCTTTAATATTTTTGTTAATGACTTGGAGCAAGGATTAAATAGCAACATCTCTATTTGTGCAGATGATTCAAAGTTGTGTAAGGTTGTTAGGTCAGGGCAGGACAAACTGGCTTTACAAGGGATATACAAAAATTAGAAGAATGGGCAGGTAAATGGAAAATGAGATTTAATACTGGAAAATGCAAGGTTCTACATTTTGGAAATAAAAAGCAGGTAATCTATTATTTAAATGGTACTATACTTAGCCAAACAGAGGAGGAAAGGGATTTGGGAGTAGTAATAGATAGTATGCAAAGATGGATGCACAATGCAAGGCTAATAACATACTAGCATGTATTAAGATGTATTGATGCAAGAGAATAAAGCATAATTCTGTCACTATATATAAAGACCTCACCTTGAGTATCGAGTGCAGTTCTGGGGACCAATCTCAAAAAAAGACATTGCAGACTTAGAAAAAGTTCAGAGAAGGGCCACAAAGCTAATAAGGGGAATGGAGAATTTAAGCTATGAGTAAAGGTTATCCATACTGGGTCTGTTTTCGCTAGAAAAGATGTGCTTGAGAGGTGACATGATTACTTTATATAAATATATTCAAGGCCCATATACATAGATGACAGAAGCTCTGTTTATTCCAAGAAAATTGTTTGTGACAAGAGGACACAATTTAAAGGGATACTAACCCCATTTTTTTTCTTTCATGATTCAGATAGAGCATGCAATTTTAAGCAACTTTCTCATTTACTCCTATTATCAATTTTTCTTCGGTCTCTTGCTATGTGGGTTGCGCTTAAGTGTAACTTCCCTTACCCATAACCCCCAGTCATTCTTTTTGCCCTTGTCAATGGAGGATGTGCAAAGTCGGTGTCTTTAGATATTTAATCCTTTAATGGGTACTTTTCCCTGCAAGCAAGGATTTGGGGCTATGCTGTGTCCCTGTCAATTTTTTTTTAGTAAGAGTAATGGTGGCTTTTAGTAGTTAGAAAGTGGCGAGGTTGTCTTTGCTTTATTTCTAACATTATTGCTACCCCTTTGATAGAAAGCCAGGGTTGGTTACTCTGCTCTTTCTCTGTCTACAGGTCCCTGTTGGCGGTCAAGTGAGGCTTTCGGCCCTGCAGCTGCTGTGCCTGCTCCACAGCAGAATTTTCCTGAGGGCAAGTCCTTTCATTTATGTTTCTTAAGAGGAGGAAGATTCAGTAACATAATAGGACCTGATAACTACTACCCTCAGAAGGTAATTCATTTTATTTATATATCCACTGTGGGATATTTGTGGCTGAGCAGCTGTGGCTTTATGACTGTAAGAAGGGAATTTGCTGCTTCCATTGCCGGGCAGATCTAGCTAAGCCCAGGCTTAATGGGTGTGAGATATGGCTTTTGTGGATAAGCTATTATTCCCCTTCTCTTTCCCCTTACGGTCCATTTTTCATGGATGTTTAATGTGTTCCCTCCTTTGTCTAAGGGGCACAATATGTACTGCCTGATTCCCTCCTTTGATTAGAGGCTTTGAGTATTGTTATGGCACAGTAAGTTAGCGCCTGTTTGCCGTATAGGCTATGGCCGTTGGTGCCTGTTACATGTCATCAGGCTGTTATGCCTGTCAGACTTTCTCCTCATTGTGACGGGTATTTTTTTCACATCCCGTTCCAGAGATGTCCGCCATTGCTGGCAGATGCTTCCCGCAGCTTTTGTGCTGTGGGATGCTTAGTAGCTTTTGACTAGTTTGAGTTTTGTATGTGTTATAACTTTTTTTTTTTTTTGCCCCTCTCAGGATCCACTGACGGCATATAGGATGCCATTTTTGATCTGATTGCAATGTGTAGTCTTTTTGCCTCATTTCAGCAGTCTTTAACAGTAATGGCGTCTCCCGCTGCTAGATGTTCTGCAGTTTACGCAGTATTTCCTAGGAGGTAATCTTTCCTTAGAAGTTTATGAAGGTCCCCTTGTAATTGTTACTCATTGGCTTGTTACAGTATGGGAGGGTTAATGTCCCTTCAACGGCGCTACTAACTTTATATTTTTAATTCTTAGCGCCTATGAATTGGCCCTAATGGGTTTCAGGGAGGTGGCAATTCGGCAGTGAATCTGTTAATTCACCATTTTGCCGGTCTCTTCTCTAAATAGAAGAATCCTCCCCCTTTTAGTGTTTTAAGAGTGCGTACTTATATTTTCCCTATTTCTATGTATGTTAGGAGAACAATGTGCTTTCAATGTATACATTGCCGGTAGTGACTTTATGTGAACAGGAATACTGTTATTTTATTATTATCGGTTATTTGTAGACCGCCAACAGATTCCGCAGCTATCCTATATTTCTATGTACAATTTTATGTCGCATTTTATTGGGGAGTATTCTCTCTGAACATTCCTACTGGCTGTATAGGCTGATCCTAATTTCATAAACAAATTAGGTCTTATGAAGCTTAGGTGAGCTCTGGTCATGTGGCGTTACTGCGGACTTCAGGGTCCTTTGTTTACTCCTAGTTTTGCTTAAAAATGTAAGCAAGAGAGTTAAAATTAAAATTTCTTCCTTTCAAGACATTTATTCCCCTGTTCTAAGAATATCCGTTTTACAATTATTCCTTGGTATTTGGCGCCATCTTGTGGTGCTTTGATGTTAATACATCTATGATTAATTTTCAACATCTGGGAGGAATTTGTTTGTCCATTTTTTTCCTTGTTTACTATGGAATATATAAAGGCGATACTTTCTAGATCTCTGCCCTCTAGTGGCTTAGTGGACAGTCTCTGGAATACAACATGAGAGACCAGAGTTTTAAGACCACATAGGAGCATGACAAATTCCTGGAGTTAAGACACATTATCTGAGTCTATTAGGGTTAAAAAGACCTTTTAAAATGCGTCTTTGATGGGCCCTTAAAGGGACACTAAACCCAAATTTTTTCTTTCATGATTCAGATAGAGCATGCAATTTTAAGCAACTTTCTAATTAACTCCTATTATGAATTTTTCTTTGTTCTCTTGCTGTCTTTATTTAAAAAGCAGGAATGTAAAGCTCAAGAGCTGGGTTATGCTTGCTTATTGGTTTGCTAAATGTATCTACGAATAAGCGTGCTATCCGTGGTGCTGAACCTGAAATGGGCCGGCTCCTAAGCTTTAAATTCTTGCTTTTTAGATAGAAATAGCAAGAGAACGATGAAAAATCAATAGTAGGAGTAAATTAGAAAGTTTCTTACAATTGCATGCTCTATCTGAATCATGAAAGAGAAAAATTGGGTTTAGTGTCCCTTTAATGAATTCGGGCAGACGTTCTTTGGAATATGTTGTATGCCACCTTGTGGTGTCTGTTTTCTGTACCTTTTTATTTTACTGCTTCTACATTGCAGTAAGTAGGTTGCTCTTACAAGGCCCTTCCGAGGGCTAGATGTGATTTCTGTATAATTTTTCTCTTCTACAGGGAAAAATTTCTAAAATTTGGGACATGTATCTCCAAATTATTTCATGTTTCTTGAACACATATATAATTTTTCCCTTCACGGGGAAGGAATTGTTAATATTTGTGACATGTATTGTTCATGTCCCATTCCAGATACTTTAGTGTTTTTTTTGAACACTAATATATTTTTTATTTTCTTAGGGAAAGAATCTCAGGATTTGTGACAGGTATTGTTCAGGTACAATTCTGAATCTTTAATGTGCTTTGAACACTAATATTTTTTTCCCGTCACAGGGAAGGAATTTTGAATATTGTGACATATTATTCATGTAACATATCAAATTCTTTAGTGTTCTTTGATCAATAATTTATTTTTTCCCTTATCAGGGAAGGAATTTCTTCTATTTATGACATGTGTTGTTCATGAACCATGTCAAATTCTTTCTTGGAACACTAATACTTTTTCCTTTCTCTGATTTGAAGGATATAAGATATAATTTTATATGTATGTCTGTGTGTGTGTGTGTGTATATGTGTACGAATGCTTTTAAACATTTCTGTGAATCTGCTGGCGAGTGCCAGGTTTTCTGTGTGTTGTGTTGATAATGTTTGTAATGCTTCCCTGCGGGCCTGTCACCTAGGCTGCTCTGGGGTTAACTGCCTGGGTTGCTGGGAACTTTGCAGCTGTCTGTCAGTGTTCAGGGCTGTTGAGTTTGCTGTGGCTTAAGATGTGTACCCAGTCCAGTCTGTGAGTGCGGTCCATTCCTGTGTTTTTTGTATGTGTGTGTATATACTGTGTGTGTGTGTGTGTGTATGTATATATACTGTGTGTGTATGTATGTGTGTGTGTATGTGTATATATATATATATATATATATATATATATATATATATATATATATATATCCCTCAGTGTACGCCGGGGTTAGGTTCCAGAAGGAATGGTTGTAAATCGAAACCGTTGTAAATTGGGGAGTTAGGTTCCAGGCCCCTCTAAAAATTGTCATAAGTAACACCTAATACATTATTTTTAAAGCTTTGAAATGAAGACTTTAAATGCTAAACAGCATTATAAACCTAATAAAATAATCACACAACACAGACTTCACTTGCATTTTTCTGCAAACAGTTTTTTCTATGCATTCCAATCTGGACTGATTTATAGACAGGAAGATCGTGTAGTTTTGAAATCTGCTCGATAGCTCAGGTCTGGTTAAACTTATTTATTTCAGCTTGCTTGGCTTTGCTGCAACACAAGCGGACAGCTCCACCTACTGGCTATTTTAATTAATGCACTGCTTCTCAATGCTTTTCAATAGCAGTCACATGACTGGAAAAAAAGGTTGTTATTCTGAAACGGTGCAAATTGAACCGTTGTAAACCGAGGGCCACCTGTATATATATAATTTGATAATAATAATAATTTAATCAAGCATGACGTTTCGGGGACACACTCCCCTTCCTCAGAGGAAGGGGAGTGTGTCCCCGAAACGTCATGCTTGATTAAATTATTATTTGATTAAAAGACCAGTGAGTGCCTTCCTTATCTCTTATACTTACCCGCTGGCACCCTTGCATGTATGGATTTTGAAATTATAATTTATTTTTTCCCTGGAACGTTCTTTGGGTTAGGCCATTCAGGCCAATGTGGCCTATTGGTTGCCTTTGTGGTTCTACAAGGTTGTTGGTTTGAACCAACTACCTACTCTGGTTATCCTGTTATCAAGGTTAGCCCTACCTTTTCGGTTCAGTCTCTGTACCCCGAATCTTTTGAAAGTTCTAGGGGCTCTTCTGGCAGTAACTGGATTTCAGGAATTTTCATTTAGCGGGATCCTTGCGGATCCATGTTCTTTCCTAGCTTCTTGGGTGGAAAGTGATTCAGGAATAGAGTTCTTTGGTGCCAGATAGCTTGATAATTTTTTCAGTTCTCTGGTTGTCCATTTGTGGGTCAGTATTGGTTTTATGAACAAAAAGTAGAAGGCTACCAAGCAACAGTTAACTGTTGCTTGGTAGCCTTCTATATTTTGTTCATTTGACTATGTGCGGTCGTCAACACCTCTGTTTGTTTGCTCCACACACCCCTGTACCTGGTCTGGTCTGGTCCGTTCATCTGCCACTCGCTCACTACATTCGGAAGTTCTCTGGTAGCAGCACTTCCCCTCTACAGTAATGGTTTAATGACTGCTTCCATGGACATTATTTTTTCTCGTCTACATCTGAGACATCTTTAATTTAGCTTTCTCAGACTATGGGACAGAGACCTCTCAGATCTCTCACAGAGGATAGATCTGGATCACCTAAAGGAGCCTCTCTCTTGTGATGGATTTTCAGGACCATCTGTCTCAGGGCACATGCTTCCTGAGACCTTTCTTGGTGATTAGACCACGGTCGCCAGCTGTCTAGACTGGGGAGCAGTTTGGGGCTCATTTAAAAGCTCAGGGTCTGTGGACTCGGTATAATCTTCTCTTCCAGATAATCATCTTAGAGTTGAGGACAATCTTCAATGTCTTGACTACTTGGCCTCAATTATCTTTCGTCCAGTTTCTTTTTTTATCGGTCATCATCACCTCAGTAGTTTTCATCATCCTCTAGGGAGGAACTCGAAGTTCCTTGGCTATGAAGGAAGTGACTTGCTTTCTGCGGTGGGCGGTAGCTCACTTTTGTCTCCTATCTGCTATCTACCTTCTAGGGGTGGACAACTGGGAGATGGAATTTTTGAGCAGACAGACCTTTCTTTCCATGGAGTGGGCTTTCCATCTGGAAGTGTTCTCAATGATAACCCTCAGGTGGGGGGTTTCGGACTTGAATCTGATGGTGTCTCGTCAAAACTCCAGGTTTTCAAGGTATAGTTCTAGATCAGGAGATCCTGAGGCCGCTCTGATAGATTGTCTATCGGTTCCTTGGACTTTCTGGCTTACCGGTTTTCTCAGTTTGCTCTCCTTCCACAAGTCATTGCTCGTATCTAGATAGAGAGAGCATTAGTAATTCTAATAGCTCCTGCATGGCTTCGCAGGATCTGGTAAGAATGTCATCTCTTCCTCCTTGGAGATTATCTCTGAGGAAGGACCTTCTAATTGGGGTCCTTTCCTCCATCCTAATCTGGATTCTCTGAAGCTGACTGCTTGGAGATTGAACGCCTAGTTCTGTCTGGGCATGGTTTTTCTGAAGCGGTCATTGATCTATGCTTCAGGCTCACAAGCCTGTTACTCGCAAGATTTTCCATAAGGTATGACGTAAATATCTTTATTGGTGCCAATCTAGGGTTTCTCCAGGAGCCGGGTGAGGATTACCAGTATTTTATCTTTTCTTCAGGATGGCCTGCAGAAAGGTTTGTCAGTCATTACTCTGAAGGGTCAGATTTATGCACTGTCTGTTCTTTCTCTTGTTAAGTGTATCCAGTCCACGGATCATCCATTACTTATGGAATATATTCTCCTTCCCAACAGGAAGCTGCAAGAGTCCACCCACAGCAAAGCTGCTATATAGCTCCTCCCCTAACTGCCATATTCAGTCATTCTCTTGCAAGCCTCAACATAGATAGGTCGTGAGAGTCTGTGGTGCTTTCTACTTAGTTTATTCTTCAATCAAAAGTTTCTTTTTAAATGGCACCGGAGTGTGCTGTTTATCTCAGGCAGTATTTGGAAGAAGAATCTGCCTGCGTTTTTCTATGATCTTAGCAGACGTAACTAAGATCCATTTGCTGTTCTCACACATTCTGAGGAGTGAGGTACTTCAGAGGGGGAATGGCGTGCAGGTTTTCCTGCAGATAAGGTATGTGCAGTAAAATATTTTTCTAGGAATGGAATTGACTAAGAAAATACTGCTGATACCGAAGTAATGTAAGTAAAGCCTTAAATGCAGCGATAGCGACTGGTATCAGGCTTATTAATAGAGATACATACTCTTGTAAAAATGTGTTTTAAAACGTTTGCTGGCATGTTTAATCGTTTTTTAACATATGTTTGGTGATAAAACTTATTGGGGCCTAAGTTTTTTCCACATGGCTGGCTTAAATTTTGCATAGAAACAGTTAACTGAAGCTTCCCACTGTTGGCTGTGGCAGTTTGTTGTGTCTGTTTTTAAAAACGTCTGTCATTTTTTTTATTTTTTTTTATCTGTTTTTTGCATTAAGGGGTTAATCATCCATTTGCAAGTGGGTGCAATGCTCTGTTACCTTATTACATGTACTGTCAAAATTTCGTTTGTTTTACTGCCTTTTTTTCACTGTTTTTCAAATTTTGACAAAATTTGTTTCTCTTAAAGGCACAGTAACGTTTTATATATTTGCTTGTTAACTTGATTTAAAGTGTTTTCCAAGCTTACTAGTCTCATTATTAGTCTGTTCTAACATGTCTGACATAGAGGAAGCTCTGTGTTCATTATGTTTTAAAGCCATGGTGGAACCCCATCTTAGAATGTGTACCAGATGTACTGATTTCATGTTAAACAATAAAGATCATTTTTTGTCTTTAAAAACATTATCACCAGAGGATTCTGTCGTGGGGGTAGTTATGCCGACTAACTCTCCCCACGTGTCAGACCTTTTGACTCCCGCTTTAGGGACTCACGCTCAAATGGCGCCAAGTACATCAAGGGCACCCATAGCGTTTCTTTTACCAGGGGATTCTGTCGAGGGGAAAGTTATGCCGACTAACTCTCCCCACGTGTCAGACCCTTCGACTCCCGCTTCAGGGACTCACGCTCAAATGGCGCCAAGTACATCAAGGGCGCCCATAGCGTTTATTTTACAAGACATGGCAAAGGTGGTGAATAATATTCTGGCAGCAGTATTAGTCAGACTACCTGAAATTAAAGGAAAGCAGTTAGCTCTGGGGGTAGATACAGAGCATACAGACGCTTTAAGAACCATGTATGATACTACCTCACAATATGCTTAGTCTGTGGGTGATTTTTTTTTTTGACTCAGGGAAGATGATTTAACCTGATTCTGATATTTCTACATTTAAAATTTATGCTTGAGAACCTCCACTTGTTGCTCAGGGAGGCTTTGGCTGCTCTGAATGAATGTGTACAATCGCAGGGCCAGAGAAATTGTGTAGACTGGATAAATAATATGCAGTGCCGGTGTGTACTGATGTTTTTCCTATACCTAAAGAGGTTTACTAAAAATTTTTTAATAAGGAATGGGATAGACCAGGTGTGCCGTTCTCTTCCCCTCCTATTTTTTAGAAGAATGTTTTCTAATAGTTACCACCACACAGGACTTCTGGCAGACAGTTCCTAAGGTGGAGAGAAGAGTTTCTACTCTAGCTAAGCGTACCACTACCTCTGACGAGGACAGTTGTGCTTTTTAGATCCAATGGATAAAAAATGTTTATTCAACAGGGTTTTATCCTGCAGCCCCTTGCATACATTGCTTCTGTCACTGCTGCTGCGGCGTTCTGGGTTGAGTCTCTTGATGAGGCTTTACAGTTAAGCGACTCCATTGGATGAATATATTTGACAAGCTTATGCTAGCCAATTCCTTTGTTTTCTGATGCCTTGTTCATTTGACTAGACTCACGGCTAAGAATTCTGTTTTTTACTATTCTGGCGCGCAGAGCGCTATGGCTTATATCATGGTCAGCTGTCGTGACTTTAATAAATAAGCTACTTAACTTCCCTTCAAGGGGCAGACCCTATTCGGGCCTGGTTTGAAGGAGATTATTGCTTATATCACTGGAGGAAAAGGTCATGCCCTTCCTCAGGATAGGTCTAAATCAAGGGCAAAAAAAAAAAAAAAAGTCTAATTTTCGTACCTTTTAAAAACTTCAGGGCAGGTGTGGCATCCTCTTCCTCTAAGGCAAAACAAGAGGGAATTTTTGCTCAGTCCAAGGCGGTCTGGAGACAATCGGACCTGGAACAAAGATAAGCAGGCCAAGGAGCCTGCTGCTGCCTCTAAGGCAGCATGAAGGAACGGACCCCTATCCGGTAACGGATCCTATAGGGGGCAGACTTTCATTCTTTGCCCAGGCGTGGGCAAGAGATGCCCAGGATCCCTAGGCATTGGAATTTATATCCCAGAGATATCTTCTTGATTTCAAAGATTCCCCCCCCAAAAAAGGGGAGATTTCGCCTTTCACAATTATCTGCAAACCAGATAAAGAAGGAGGCATTCTTACATTGTGTACGAGATCTATCCAGTTCCAAGAGAGGAACAGGGACAGAGTTTTTACTCAAATCTGTTTGTGGTTCCCAAGGAGAGGGAACCTTCAGACCTATTTTGGATCTAAAGATCTTAAACAAATTCCTCAGAATTCCGTCATTTAAGATGGAAACTATTCGTACCATCTTAACTATGATCCAGGAGAGTCAATAGAGGACTACAATGGATTTGAAGGATGCTTATCCTCACATTGTGATGCATAAAGATCACCATCGTTTTTCAGGTTTGCCTTTCTAGATAGGCATTACCAGTTTGTAGCTCTTTCCTTTGGGATATCTACAGCCCCAAGAATCTTTATGGAGGTTCTGGGGTCGCTTTGGCGGTCCTTAGACCGCGGGGCATAGAAGTGGCCCCTTATTTAGACGACATCCTGATACAGGCGTCAAACATCCAAATTGCCCAGTCTCATACGGACGTAGTACTGGCATTTCTGAGATCACATGGGTGGAAAGTGAACAAGGAAAGAGTTCTCTATCCCCAATCTCAAGGGTTTCCCTCCTAGGGACTCTGATAGATTCTGTAGAAATGAAAATTTACCTGACGGAGTCCAGGTTGTCAAAGTTTCTAAATTTCTGCCGTGTTTTTTTCATCCCATCCGCGCCCTTCGGTGGCTCAGTACATGAATGAAATCGGCTTAATGGTAGCGGCAAGGGACATAGTACCGTTTGCACGTCTACATTTCAGACCGCTGCAACTATGCATGCTCAGTCAGAGGAACGGGGATTACACAGATTTGTCCCCCTGTTAAACCTGGACCAAGAGACCAGAGATTCTCTTCTCTGGTGACTATGTCGGGTCCATCTGTCCAAGGGTATGACCTTCCGCAGGTCAGATGGGACAATTGTTACAATAGATGCCAGCCTTTTAGGTTGGGATGCAGTCTGGAACTCCCTGAAGGCTCAGGGATAGTGGACTTAGGAGGAGACCCTCCTTCTAATAAATATTCTGGAACTGGGAGTGATATTCCATGCTCTTCAGACTTGGCCTCAGTTAGCAACTCTGAGGTACATCATACTCAGTCGGACAATATACACGACTGTGGCTTACATCAGCCATCAAGGGGGAACAGAAGTTCCCTAGCGATGTTAGAAGTCTTACAATAATTCACTGGACAGAGACTCACTCTTGTCTATCAGCTATCCATATCCCAGGTGTTGAGAACTGGGAGGTGGATTTTCTAAGTCGTCAGACTTTTCTTCCGGGGGAGTGGGATTTCCTCCGGAGGTCAAGACCAAGCAGGAGAGGGCTTTGGTGTTTTTGACAGCGCCTGCGTAGCCACGCAGGACCTGGTATGCAGATCTGGTGGACATGTCATCCTTTCCATCACGGTCTCTGCTTCTGAGACAGGTCCCTCTACCTCAGGGTCCTTTCAACCATCTAAATAGAATCAATCTGAGATGGACTGCCTGGAGACTGAACGCTTGATGTTATCAAAGCATGGCTTCTCCGAGTCAGTCATTGATACCTTAATACAGACATGAAAGCCTGTCTCTAGGAAAATTGAACATAGATATGGTGTAAATATCTGATTGTTATGAATCCAAGGGTTACTCATGGAGTAAAGTCTGGATTCCCAGGATATTATCTTTTCTCCAAGATGTTTTTGAGAAAAGGGTTGTCAGCTAATTCCTTAAAAGGGGACAGATTTTTACTCTGTCTATTTTTTTGCACAAGCGTCTGGCAGGTATTCTAGACGTTCAGGCATTTGGTCAGGCTTTGGTTAGATCCAAGCCTGTGTTTAAAACTGTTGCTCCGCCATGGAGCTTAAACCTGATTCTTAAGGTTCTTCAAGAAGTTAACGTTTGAACCTTTTTTGTTCCATAGATATCAATCTTTATCTTGGAAAGTTCGTTTTGGGTAGCTAATTCCTCGACTCGTAGAGTCTCCAAGTTATCTGTGTTACAATGTGATTCTCCTTATCTGGTCCTTCGTACGGATAAGGTAGTCCTGCGTACCAACCTGGGTTTTTTCCTAAGGTGGTATCTAACAAGTACATCACTCAAGAGATAGTTGTTCCATGCTTGTATCCTAATCCTTCCTCAAAGAAGGAACGTCTATTACACAATATTGGACGTGGTTTGTGCTTTAAAGTTTTACTTACAAGCTACTACAGTTTTCATCAAACGTTCACCTTGTTTGTTGTCTATTCTGGACAGAGGAGAGGTCAAAAGTCTTCAGCAGCCTCTCTGTCTTTTTGGTTAAAAAGCATAATTCATTTAGCTTATGAGACTGCTGGACAGCAGCCTCCTGAAGGGATTACAGCTCATTCTACTAGAGCTGTGGTTTTCACTTGGGCCTTTTTTAAATGTGGCTTCTGTTGAACAGATTTACAAGACGGAGTCTTGGTCTGCGCTTCATACTTTTCATATTTAACAAATTTGATACCTTGCTTCTTCGGAGGCTATTTTTGGGAGAAAGGGTTTTTTACAGGCAGTGGTAACTTCCGTTTAAGTACCTGCCTTGTCCCTCCCATCATCCGTGTACTTTAGCTTTGGTATTGGTATTCCATAAGTAATGGATGATCCGTGGACTGGATACACTTAACAAGAGAAAACATAATTTATGCTTACCTGATAAATTTATTTCTCTTGTAGTGTATCCAGTCCACGGCCCGCCCTGTCACTTTAAGGCAGGTAATTTTTTCATTTGAACTACAGTCACCACTGCACCCTATGGTTTTTCCTTTCTCTGCATGTTTTCGGTCGAATGACTGAATATGGCAGTTAGGGGAGGAGCTATATAGCAGCTTTGCTGTGGGTGGACTCTTGCAGCTTCCTGTTGGGAAGGAGAATATATTCCATAAGTAATGGATGATCCGTGGACTGGATACACTACAAGAGAAATAAATTTATCAGGTAAGCATAAATTATGTTTTTGCTCAGACGTCTGACAGATTTATCAGATGTTTAAGCTCTGGTTCAGGCCATTGTTTAGAATCAGACCTGTGTTTAAACCTGTTACTCCTCCTTGGAGTCTTAACTTAGTTCTTTAAGTTTTTCAACAGGCTCTGTTTGAGCCGATGCATGTTGTTGCTATAACTTGTTATCTTAGAAAGTTTTGTTTCTCCTTTCTATTTCTTCTGCTTGCAGAGTTTCTGTGATTTCGGCTCTGCAGTGTGATTCCCCGTTTCTTTTCTTTCACACAGAAGATGGTGTTGGATCGAAACATTAATCAGGAAATTGTTGTTCCTTCTTTTTGGCCTAATCCTTCTTCTCATAAGGAATGTCTTTTGTATACCTTGGATGTTGTCCGTGCTCTAAATTTTTACCTGCAGGCTACTAAAGATTTTTGGCTCTCTTCTGCCCTGTTTGTTGTTTTCTCTGGAGTGTAAGGGTCAGAAGGCCACTTCTACAACTCTTTCCCTCTGGTTAAGAAGTATGATTTGTTTTGCTTTTGAGACTGCTGGACAGCCGCCTCCTGAGAGAATTACGGATCATTCCACTAGGGCTGTCTCCTCTTCTTGGGCTTTCAAAGATGAAGCTTCTGTGGAATAGATTTGCAAGGCGGCCACATGGTCCTCTTTGCATACTCTTTCCAAATTCTACAAATTTGATATTTATTTTTTTTTCTTCGGCTGAGGCCTCTTTTGGGAGAAAGGTTCTTCAAGCGGTGGTGCCTGCTGTTTAGGTCCTCCTGCCTTGTTCTCCCTGTTCATTCAGTGTCCTCTAGCTTGGGTATTGGTTCTCACTAGTAATTGGAATGACGTTGTGGACTCTCCATGTCATAGAAAAGAAAACAAAATTTATGCTTACCTGATAAATTTCTTTCTTTGTGGACATGGAGAGTCCACGACCCCACCCTCTTTTTAATTATAATTCAGCATGTTTTTTTTGAGTAAACCTCAGGCACCTTTTTCACCCTTGTGTTTCTTCTTTTCCATTTTCTTCGGCTGAATGACTGGGGGTTATGGCCGGGTAAGGTAAGTTACACTTAACAGTTTTGCTGGGGTGCTCTTTGCCTCCTGCTGGCCAGGAGTTGAATATCCCACTAGTAATTGGAATGACGTTGTGTACTCTCCATGTCCGGAAAGAGAGAAATTTATCAGGTAAGCATAAATTTTGTTTTTAAATCTTCATTTTCTGCATGCTATTACTTGAGGTGAGGGTTTGGGCTAAAAGTGATAGTAAATCCAAGCGTTAAAAGGGACAGTCTAGTCCAAAATAAAGTTTCATGATTCAGATAGGGCATGTAATTTTAAACAATTTTCCAATTTACTTTTATCGCCAATTTTGCTTTGTTCTCTTGGTATTCTTAGTTGAAAGGGAAACCTAGGAGGTTCATATGCTAATTTTTAAGCCCTTGAAGGCCGCCTCTTCTCTCAGGGCATTTTGACAGTTTTTTACCACTAGAGGGTGTTAGTTCATGTGTGTCATATAGATAACACTGTGCACATACACGTGGAGTTCATATGAGCCAGCACTGATTGGCTAGACTGCAAGTCTGTCAAAAGAACTGTAATAAGTGGGCAGTTTGCAGAGGCTTAGATACAAGATAGTCACAGAGGTAAAAAGTGTATTTATATAACTGTGTTGGTTATGTAAAATTAGGGAATGGGTAATAAAGGGATTATCTATCTTTTAACTCAGCTGGTTTATTCGCCCACAGCACATCAATCTCCTTCAATGCACCTCTGAACTAATAGCCATGCGTGTCAACTGATAGTGACTGTTAAAGAGATACCTAGGTAGGCATCTGGAGCACTACATGGCAGGAAATAGTGCTGCTATCTAGTGCCCTTGCAAATAGATAACTCTTCCAAAACTGCTGCTATGTAGTGCTCCAGAAATGGCCCGGATCCTAAGCATATGTCCCTGCTTTTCTACAAAAGATGCAAAAAGTACAAAGAAAACTTGATAATAGAAGTAAATAAGAAAGTTGGTTAACATCACATGCTCTCTTGAATAATTAAAGAAAAATGTTGGGTTTCATATCCCTTTAAAGAGATGTACAGGTATTAGGGAGTCATTAGACTCCATGTCTTAGTTTAAATGTATGTATTTATGTTGTATACGTTTTTTTAAATTGATGTCTAATAAAGTGTTTTTATTTGTTTGTTTTTTTAACCCATGCAGACTTCATGAACAATTAAATGAGTCAGAACAAGCTGCACAATGCTATATCAAATATATACAGGATATTTACTCCTGTGGGGTAAGGCTTTTCTTGTTCTATGAACCACCCATATGTCTCAGCCTATGGATTTCCCTAAGTTTCTTCTTTTATTTTTCAGGAGATAGTGGAGCACCAGGAAGTGAGCACAGCCTTTCGCTATCTAGCTCAGTATTACTTCAAGTGTAAATTATGGGATCAGGCTTCCGCATGTGCCCAAAAATGCTTTAATTTTAATGATGTAAGTGCTAAGATTTAGCAGGTTTTTTTATATGTACTGTTTCCTTAAATGGAATAGTATTGTTAACATGTATTGACTGAAAGTTACTTTGATGCAATGCTTTTCAACTACTTTTGCTTTAATTTGAAGATGACGTGGTTTAAGGCTCAAATTAGGTCAATCATTCTACAAGTGTAACTGTGTGCAATTAGGCAAACTTTTATACTGCCTTCATTTTGAATGATGGGAGGGAGAAAATGTACTGCTAAAGGCAGCTTTTGTCTATAAGATGCCCAAAGCAATGGACTGTGACAGTAAAGTCAAAATTAAATTTGCCTGCTCTATCTGAATCATGAAATTTTTTAAACTACTTTCCAATTTATTTCCATTATCTAATTTGCTTTGTTTTGTTGAAAAGTATACCTAGGTGCAGCAGTGCATTATTGGAGCTAGCTGCTGATTGGTAGCTTGCACATATGTCTCTTGTGATAGTCTCACCCAATTTGTTCAACTGGGTCCCAGTAGTGCATTACTGCTCCTTCAACAAAGGATACCAAGAGAATGAAGCTGATTGAAAATAGAAGCAGATAGGAAAGTTGTTTAAAATTGTGAGCTGTATCTAAATCATAAAAAATTGTTGTTTTTGGGAGGTTTCATATCCCTTTAACTATAAACACATACATTATGCTTTATATATAGATTACTGGGCAAAGAAAAACATGAAACTGTATAATGTATGTATTACTCGGGTAGTTTTCTCCTTGCCTACAATTTGAGGAGCAGTCTCTCATTCTAGCATTGTGACTTGTGATTCTCCTGTTTTGCTTTCCTCTGACCAGATTCTACCTCTTTTCAGGAGACCGATTTCAGACAAAACAACTTAAAGCATGATTTTTATCATTCTTTTCTCCATGCTTAATTCACAAGCCATTGGCACTGATTTTTTTTTAGCCTCAGACTTATTGAGGGTAGGACCCCACCTAAAAAATACAATAAGTTCATTCACAAACATCATTAATATCAGTTACTAATGTATGGAATCCTCTCTTTGCTTTGAAAGCAGAGCTCCTGGACCATCTCTGCAGTTAAAGGGCCACTAAACCCAAAATCTTTCTTTCATGATTCAGATAGAACATGCAAATTTAAACAACATTACAATTTACTTCTATTATTTATTTTGCTTCATTTTTTAGATATCCTTATTTGAAGAAAAAGCAATGCACATGGGTGAGCCAATCACATGAGGCTTCTATGTGCAGCAACCAATCAGCAGCTACTGAGCATATCTAGATATGCTTTTCAGCAATGAATATCAAGAGAATAAAACAAATTAGATAATAGAAGTAAATTAGAAAGATGTTTAAAAATGCATTCTCTTTCTAAATCATGAAAGAAAAAATTTGGGTATCATGGCCCTTTAAGCAAATTCTGGTTCTTGGCCTCCCAGGAGGATGAGTCAGTGGCTTAGTCTGTCCTTTAAATTACACTTCTGCCTGTTTTGTCTTGTTTTAGTCTCTCTCGCACTGATTATTCCTGTAAGCTCCTGAAGTACATTCTGCACACATCGGAAGTCAACAAGTACATCCAAGCATTAAATACAATGCCCAGATCAAAGTTTGGAATTTTTCAATACACAATGTTATTGAAGACTTTATTAAAGAGAGGTTGTTGAAACCTTAATGCAATTCCAAATGAGGTGAACGAGTGCTTGGTAGAGCAATTGTAAACACTTCCTTCTGTGAATGCTTCCTTTTCACTTCTAGCATAGATAGTGACCATATCTCGGGATGAAGGTACCTTATTCAGTAAATCTATAATGAGAAAGCTGAAGTCAGCTGTGCTCTGATTTTCTTATAGTGCCCTTAATTATATTTGTCAAAGCAATTGCAGTTACCGTTTTCAATTTACTCTCACATGAGGCAAAGAGCATGTATGGAGCTGTCACAAAGGAAGCATATGTATCCTCCATTCAGGTCAGGAAAGCACAGTGTTTAAAACATTAGCAGATATTCGCTCTAATTATAAGCTTGATTACCCTATAAAACCAAACTCTACTTTGGCTACAATTTTAGAATCAATTATCAAAAAAAGATGATAAAAGGGAGGAAAATGTCTACACCAGGAGAGAAAGGATTATGAATATTCACATCAAAGGTATGGCCCGAAGTGTTAGCCGTGATTTAAGTTGAAACGCTTGTGTTTCTTTCAAGTGATTTGGTTGCACCCTCTCCCCACCTTGTAGATATATTCTTTATCCAGAAATGTATACAGGTACTGTTTACAAACAAAACTTTCTAAGCATGCTTCTGATTCTTTACAGGGGTCATTTAGCCTTCTTCACTTTTAGAATAGTAGCGGCTTTTATACCAAACCTAACCTTTACAAAAAGGGAAAGATCCTAAAATGCTTTGCACAAAATACTTCAAGATGTAGTTCGTGAAATTAGTTATTCAAGAGGAGAAGCATGGTCTTTACATGGACTATAGGTTTGATTGGTGTATATTTTCAAGTTTTAATCATCTTTTTCTCCAACATAGGTGTGTCCGGTCCACGGCGTCATCCTTACTTGTAGGATATTCTCTTCCCCAACAGGAAATGGCAAAGAGCCCAGCAAAGCTGGTCACATGATCCCTCCTAGGCTCCGCCTACCCCAGTCATTCTCTTTGCCGTTGTACAGGCAACATCTCCACGGAGATGGCTTAGAGTTTTTTAGTGTTTAACTGTAGTTTTTCATTATTCAATCAAGAGTTTGTTATTTTCAAATAGTGCTGGTACGTACTATTTACTCAGAAACAGAAAAGAGATGAAGAATTCTGTTTGTATGAGGAAAATGATTTTAGCAACCGTAACTAAAATCCATGGCTGTTCCACACAGGACTGTTGAGAGCAATTAACTTCAGTTGGGGGAACAGTTTGCAGTCTCTTGCTGCTTGAGGTATGACACATTCTAACAAGACGATGTAATGCTGGAAGCTGTCATTTTCCCTATGGGATCCGGTAAGCCATGTTTATTACGATTGTAAATAAGGGCTTCACAAGGGCTTATTTAAACTGTAGACTTTTTTTGGGCTAAATCGATTGATATTAACACTTATTTAGCCTTGAGGAATCATTTATTCTGGGTATTTTGATTTAATAATATCGGCAGGCACTGTTTTAGACACCTTATTCTTTAGGGGCTTTCCCAAAGCATAGGCAGAGTCTCATTTTCGCGCCGGTGTTGCGCACTTGTTTTTGAGAGGCATGGCATGCAGTCGCATGTGAGAGGAGCTCTGATACTTATAAAAGACTTCTGAAGGCGTCATTTGGTATCGTATTCCCCTTTGGGTTTGGTTGGGTCTCAGCAAAGCAGATACCAGGGACTGTAAAGGGGTTTAAAGCTTAAAACGGCTCCGGTTCCGTTATTTTAAGGGTTAAAGCTTCCAAAATTGGTGTGCAATATTTTCAAGGCTTTAAGACGCTGTGGTGAAAATTTGGTGAATTTTGAACAATTCCTTCATGTTTTTTCGCAATTGCAGTAATAAAGTGTGTTCAGTTTAAAATTTAAAGTGACAGTAACGGTTTTATTTTAAAACGTTTTTTGTACTTTCTGATCAAGTTTATGCCTGTTTAACATGTCTGAACTACCAGATAGACTGTGTTCTGAATGTGGGGAAGCCAGAATTCCTATTCATTTAAATAAATGTGATTTATGTGATAATGACAATGATGCCCAAGATGATTCCTCAAGTGAGGGGAGTAAGCATGGTACTGCATCATTCCCTCCTTCGTCTACACGAGTCTTGCCCACTCAGGAGGCCCCTAGTACATCTAGCGCGCCAATACTCCTTACTATGCAACAATTAACGGCTGTAATGGATAATTCTGTCAAAAACATTTTAGCCAAAATGAACCCTTGTCAGCGTAAGCGTGGCTGCTCTGTTTTAGTTACTGAAGAGCATGACGACGCTGATATTAATATCTCTGAAGGGCCCCTAACCCAATCTGAGGGGGCCAGGGAGGTTTTGTCTGAGGGAGAAATTACTGATTTAGGGAACATTTCTCAGCAGGCTGAATCTGATGTGATTACATTTAAATTTAAATTGGAACATCTCCGCATTTTGCTTAAGGAGGTATTATCCACTCTGGATGATTGTGAAAATTTAGTCATCCCAGAGAAACTATGTAAAATGGACAAGTTCCTAGAGGTGCCGGGGCTCCCAGAAGCTTTTCCTATACCCAAGCGGGTGGCGGACATTGTTAATAAAGAATGGGAAAGGCCCGGTATTCCTTTCGTCCCTCCCCCCATATTTAAAAAATTGTTTCCTATGGTCGACCCCAGAAAGGACTTATGGCAGTCAGTCCCCAAGGTCGAGGGAGCGGTTTCTACTTTAAACAAACGCACCACTATTCCCATAGAGGATAGTTGTGCTTTCAAAGATCCTATGGATAAAAAATTAGAAGGTTTGCTTAAAAAGATGTTTGTTCAGCAGGGTTACCTTCTACAACCCATTTCATGCATTGTCCCTGTCACTACAGCCGCATATTTCTGGTTTGATGAACTGCTTAAGGTGCTCGATAGTGACTCTCCTCCTTATGAGGAGATTATGGACAGAATCAATGCTCTCAAATTGGCTAATTCTTTCACTCTAGACGCCTCTTTGCAATTGGCTAAGTTAGCGGCTAAGAACTCTGGGTTTGCTATTGTGGCGCGCAGAGCGCTTTGGTTGAAATCTTGGTCGGCTGATGCGTCTTCCAAGAACAAGCTACTAAACATTCCTTTCAAGGGGAAAACGCTGTTTGGTCCTGACTTGAAAGAGATTATCTCTGATATCACTGGGGGTAAGGGCCACGCCCTTCCTCAGGATCGGCCCTTCAAGGCAAAAAATAGACCTAATTTTCGTCCCTTTCGTAAAAACGGACCAGCCCAAGGTGTTACGTCCTCTAAGCAAGAGGGTAATACTTCTCAGGCCAAGCCAGCTTGGAGACCAATGCAAGGCTGGAACAAGGGAAAGCAGGCCAAGAAACCTGCCACTGCTACCAAGACAGCATGAAATATTGGCCCCCGATCCGGGACCGGATCTGGTGGGGGGCAGACTCTCTCTCTTCGCTCAGGCTTGGGCAAGAGATGTTCTGGATCCTTGGGCGCTAGAAATAGTCTCCCAGGGTTATCTTCTGGAATTCAAGGGACTTCCCCCAAGGGGGAGGTTCCACAAGTCGCAGTTGTCTTCAGACCACATAAAAAGACAGGCGTTCTTACATTGTGTAGAAGACCTGTTAAAAATGGGAGTGATTCATCCTGTTCCATTAAGAGAACAAGGGATGGGGTTCTACTCCAATCTGTTCATAGTTCCCAAAAAAGAGGGAACGTTCAGACCAATCCTAGATCTCAAGATCTTAAACAAATTTCTCAAGGTCCCATCGTTCAAGATGGAAACCATTCGAACTATCCTTCCTTCCATCCAGGAAGGTCAATTTATGACCACGGTGGATTTAAAGGATGCATATCTACATATTCCTATCCACAAGGAACATCATCGGTTCCTAAGGTTTGCATTCCTGGACAAACATTACCAGTTCGTGGCGCTTCCTTTCGGATTAGCCACTGCTCCAAGGATTTTCACAAAGGTACTAGGGTCCCTTCTAGCGGTGCTAAGACCAAGGGGCATTGCAGTAGTACCTTACCTGGACGACATTCTGATTCAAGCGTCGTCCCTTCCTCAAGCAAAGGCTCACACGGACATTGTCCTGGCCTTTCTCAGATCTCACGGCTGGAAAGTGAACGTGGAAAAGAGTTCTCTATCCCCGTCAACAAGGGTTCCCTTCTTGGGAACAATTATAGACTCCTTAGAAATGAGGATCTTTCTAACAGAGGCCAGAAAAACAAAGCTTCTGGACTCTTGTCGGATACTTCATTCCGTTCCTCTTCCTTCCATAGCTCAGTGCATGGAAGTGATCGGGTTGATGGTGGCGGCGATGGACATAGTTCCTTTTGCGCGCATTCATCTAAGACCATTACAACTGTGCATGCTCAGTCAGTGGAATGGGGACTATACAGACTTGTCTCCGAAGATACAAGTAAATCAGAGGACCAGAGACTCACTCCGTTGGTGGCTGTCCCTGGACAATCTGTCTCAAGGGATGATGTTCCACAGACCAGAGTGGGTCATTGTCACGACCGACGCCAGTCTGATAGGCTGGGGCGCGGTCTGGGGATCCCTGAAAGCTCAGGGTCTTTGGTCTCGGGAAGAATCTCTTCTACCGATAAATATTCTGGAACTGAGAGCGATATTCAATGCGCTCCAGGCCTGGCCCCAGCTTGCGAGGACCAGGTTCATACGGTTTCAATCAGACAACATGACGACTGTTGCGTACATCAACCATCAGGGGGGAACAAGGAGTTCCTTAGCGATGGAAGAAGTAACCAAAATTATTCTTTGGGCGGAGTCTCACTCCTGCCACCTGTCTGCTATCCACATCCCAGGAGTGGAAAATTGGGAAGCGGATTTTCTGAGTCGTCAGACATTGCATCCGGGGGAGTGGGAACTCCATCCGGAAATCTTTGCCCAAGTCACTCACCTGTGGGGCATTCCAGACATGGATCTGATGGCCTCTCGTCAGAACTTCAAAGTTCCTTGCTACGGGGCCAGATCCAGGGATCCCAAGGCGGCTCTAGTGGATGCACTAGTAGCACCTTGGACCTTCAAACTAGCTTATGTGTTCCCGCCATTTCCTCTCATCCCCAGGCTGATAGCCAGGATCAAGCAGGAGAGGGCGTCGGTGATCTTGATAGCTCCTGCGTGGCCACGCAGGACTTGGTATGCAGATCTGGTGAATATGTCATCGGCTCCACCTTGGAAGCTACCTTTGAGACGAGACCTTCTTGTTCAGGGTCCGTTCGAACTTCCGAATCTGGTTTCACTCCAGCTGACTGCTTGGAGATTGAACGCTTGATTTTATCGAAGCGAGGATTCTCAGATTCTGTGATCGATACTCTTGTTCAGGCCAGAAAGCCTGTGACTAGAAAGATTTACCACAAAATTTGGAAAAAATATATCTGTTGGTGTGAATCTAAAGGATTCCCTTGGGACAAGGTTAAGATTCCTAGGATTCTTTCCTTCCTTCAAGAAGGATTGGAAAAAGGATTATCTGCAAGTTCCCTGAAGGGACAGATTTCTGCCTTGTCGGTATTACTTCACAAAAAGCTGGCAGCTGTGCCAGATGTTCAAGCCTTTGTTCAGGCTCTGGTTAGAATCAAGCCTGTTTACAAACCTTTGACTCCTCCTTGGAGTCTCAATTTAGTTCTTTCAGTTCTTCAGGGGGTTCCGTTTGAACCCTTACATTCCGTTGATATTAAGTTATTATCTTGGAAAGTTTTGTTTTTAGTTGCGATTTCTTCTGCTAGAAGAGTCTCAGAATTATCTGCTCTGCAGTGTTCTCCTCCTTATCTGGTGTTCCATGCAGATAAGGTGGTTTTACGTACTAAACCTGGTTTTCTTCCAAAAGTTGTTTCTAACAAAAACATTAACCAGGAGATTATCGTACCTTCTCTGTGTCCAAAACCAGTTTCAAAGAAGGAACGTTTGTTGCACAATTTGGATGTTGTTCGCGCTCTAAAATTCTATTTAGATGCTACAAAGGATTTTAGACAAACATCTTCCTTGTTTGTTGTTTATTCAGGTAAAAGGAGAGGTCAAAAAGCAACTTCTACCTCTCTCTCTTTTTGGATTAAAAGCATCATCAGATTGGCTTACGAGACTGCCGGACGGCAGCCTCCCGAAAGAATCACAGCTCATTCCACTAGGGCTGTGGCTTCCACATGGGCCTTCAAGAACGGGGCTTCTGTTGATCAGATATGTAGGGCAGCGACTTGGTCTTCACTGCACACTTTTACCAAATTTTACAAGTTTGATACTTTTGCTTCTTCTGAGGCTATTTTTGGGAGAAAGGTTTTGCAAGCCGTGGTGCCTTCCATTTAGGTGACCTGATTTGCTCCCTCCCTTCATCCGTGTCCTAAAGCTTTGGTATTGGTTCCCACAAGTAAGGATGACGCCGTGGACCGGACACACCTATGTTGGAGAAAACAGAATTTATGTTTACCTGATAAATTTCTTTCTCCAACGGTGTGTCCGGTCCACGGCCCGCCCTGGTTTTTTTAATCAGGTCTGATATTTTATTTTCTTTAACTACAGTCACCACGGTACCATATGGTTTCTCCTATGCAAATATTCCTCCTTAACGTCGGTCGAATGACTGGGGTAGGCGGAGCCTAGGAGGGATCATGTGACCAGCTTTGCTGGGCTCTTTGCCATTTCCTGTTGGGGAAGAGAATATCCTACAAGTAAGGATGACGCCGTGGACCGGACACACCGTTGGAGAAAGAAATTTATCAGGTAAACATAAATTCTGTTTTTTTTTTTTCATGTTTATTTGGCTAGTTCAAGGTCTGACAGAATCAATTTGATCAGAAAGGATTTTACTTATTTGCTATGTGAACATCCATCTATGTGCTCCTTTCCTTCTCCTTTCTAGTGATCACACAGAACACATATTCCACAGGTTTTTTTTAACCCCACAAACTCTACTTCTGTCTTTTGAGCCTTTCAACACCTGCACTTCTGTCATCTTCCTTGCTACTGAAGATTTTCCTTAAGTGGTAGAAGTGGTTCTTTTTGTCCATTTTAATTTGTGGCCGCAGCTCAAATTTCTACTTATACTAATCAGGTACTGTGGTGGTGGATGGTCTTCTTTACAGTGGTCGCTGCTTAAAGGTCCCAAAGTGGTTCATGATTACTATTGATTCTAGCTGGATGCAATTAGGAACTGTGGCCTCTCAAGGAGCAGTCAAACTTTTAGAGCTTGGATTTGCAATCTTAACCTAACTTGACCTCACCAGGAAAGGTGTTTTTTATTTTTTTAACCATCTACAGTGTAAGACCTACATTAAAGGGACATTAAACACTTTGAGATGGTAATATAAAAAGATAAATTGTATATTTAAAAAAAAACCTCTACAATATACTTTCATTATTTATTTTGTACTTGTGTCCTGTAATTCCATTCTGAAATTGTGAGCATTTCAGTTAATGTTAGAAATGGAAGTGCAGAAAACTGTTATATTCTGCACAGCCATTGGCTGCACACACTAGTGAGCTATTTATAACTGACCCTAATTGGCAACCACAGAGAAGTTAACCTAAGTTGCAACATAGCAGCTCCCATTGTTTTATAAATATTAAGGGCCAGATTACAAGTGGAGCGATTCTTTAAAACTTGAGCATTAACTGCACTAGAAGTAAGCTCTTTGCATTTGTTAGGTTGCGATTGTATTAGTTGAAAGTTAACTATTTTCTTTCCTAAGACATGGAGAGTCCACAATGTCATTCCCAATACTAGTGGGATATTCACTCCTGGCCAACAGGAGGAGGTAAAGAGCACCCCAGCAAAACTGTTAAGTGTCACTTCCCTTACCCATAACCCCCAGTCATTCTCTTTGCCTTTGTCAATGGAGGTGAATCTCTGTGTCTGAAGATTTATTTTCCTTTTTTGGGTACTTTTCCCTGCAAGCAAGGATTTGGGTTTAGCTGTGTCCACATCAATCTCTTGAGTAAGAGTAGTGGTGGCTTTTAAGCAGTTAGGAAGTGGTGAGGTGGTCCTTACTTTGTTTTCCTAACATATTTGCTGCCCTAGTGACAGAAAGCCAGAGTTGGTTACTCTGTTCTTTCTTGTTCCTTAGGTCTCTTTAAGGAATATGTGTCCTTTCACGCCTGGTGGGCTGTCTTCCTGCCGGACAGCTAGATTACAGGTAGGTGTTTGAAGACACTTTAGGAAAATAGTTAACTCTGCAGAATATTGGGACAGGATAATCCTTTATGCATAGGATTTGCTGAGGCAGTGAGCAGGCACATATGTATGTGGAGGCTGGGGGTTAAATCTTTCTTTTATTTGGGGAAGTTTTTCCTCTCTGGCTCTTATTTGTTCACTTTATAATGTGGCAAATTTTATTTGGGGCATGTTGTGAGTAGGATGTATAGTGGGACACTTTTTATAAGTTTTTCTTCTATATTGGACCGGGAGCTATATTTCTCCTTTACTCGGCAGAGAACACACACTTTTAGTTACTGCGCAGTTCCTGTTTGCCAGTCATGTGATTTTTCCACTATTCTGACTCTGAGCCGAGTGGCGTCACTTAATTGCTGTTTTTCTGAGTCGGCTGTTGAGGCGGTTGGAAAGTGAAATCGCTAGCAAGCAGTCTCTGTACTTCCAACAAATTGTGAATCCTCTGGAATTGCGGTAGGGCACCTCAGACTGTCTGAGGTGTAGAGGTCCTGAAATCTTTTCTTTGGGGCAGTTTTATTATTTTTTTTATATATTTTTTTAGCGTGTTAACGCTTGAGGAAATAAAAACTATTCTTAAAGTGACTTTATTTTCAAACTTTAAATTACTCTCTTAAAGGGACATTGTACCCAAAAAATTTCTGACATGATTCAGATAGAGCATGCAATTTTAAGCAACTTTCTAATTTACTCTTATTATCAAATCTTCTATATTCTCTTGGTATCTTTATTTGAAATGCAAGAATGTAACTTTAGATGCCGGCCCATTTTTGGTGAACAACCTAGGTTGTCCTTGCTGATTGGTGGATAAATTCATCCACCAATCAAAAACTGCTGTCCAGAGTGCTGAACCAAGAAAAAAGCTTAGATGCCTTCTTTTTCATATAAAGATAGCAAGAGAACAAAGAAAAATTGATAATAGGAGTAAATTAGAAAGTTGCTTAAAATTGCATGCTCTATCTGAATCACAAAATAATTTTTTTGGGTACAGTGTCCCTTTAATTTTGGGGTATTTTTTTTATTTTGCAAGCTATGGACATGGAACAAGAATCTTTTTCTTTTGATAAATGCTTATGTCTAGAGGCCAAAATTATTTTGCCTATACAAAATATACTTCAAAACTTGTCCTCCCAGGGGCAGATTCCACCTATCAAGGTTATCTGCAGACTAGGTAAAAAGAGAGGCATTCTTGAACTGCGTTCAGGATCTTTTCTCCCTGGGAGTGATTGTTCCTGTTCCTCTAAGGGAACAGGGTATAGGATTTTATTCAAATCTGTTTGTGGTTCCAAAAAAAGAGGGAACTTTTCTTCCCATTTTGGATCTGAAGTGTCTCAACAAATTTCTCAGGGTACCGTCCTTCAAAATGGAAACCATTTGTTCCATTCTTCCTTTAGTCCAAGAGGGTCAGTTCATGACGACCATAGACCAGAACGACGCGTATCTTCATGTTCTGATCCACAGGGATCATCACAAATTCCTGAGATTCGCTTTCCTGGACAAGCACTTTCAGTTTTTAGCTCTTCCGTTTGGCCTTGCCACAGCTCCCAGAATGTTTTCAAAGGTTCTGGGGGCTCTCTTGGCAGTTGTCAAGTCTCAGGGAATCGCAGTGCGGCTGTGAGAATACAGGTCTGTATATCTTTAACATATAACTTGAAGGACTGAATAATTAATAAAAAGGTAATTGTTTGTATTCATTATCACCAATAATACCACAGCTTAGGTATCAGGCACCTGTATGAATACAATGTTAATAAAGATTTGTGTGAATAGTCTCATCTTACATGACTCTGTAGATGTGACTGACTCTTTTTATATGGTGATATAACAGATAAAGAAATAGCAATGAAAACATACTATATACTGTTATCCAGAAATGAGAAAACTGAATCGGTGGTTCAGAGATTACAAGCAAAAAATGATAAGACAGAATGATAATGAGGTGAAGTTGAAAAATGTTCAATAAACATTTGATATGATAAATGATATGAAATGATGTGAGAAAGGTATTTGTAATCCAGTGAATAATGATTCAAATGTACGCAATGAAGTTATTATTTCCCATAAACGTTCTTCAGTAATGCATTACTAACTTATGAATTCCTAGCATGCTATCAAGATAACCGTTGGTGCACATACCTTTAACTGAATTTGAAAACAGAATATGAGAGGCAGCTTGTCTTACTTGACAGAGAGATCCCCAGCGTCTAATGCGGAAGCAGGAGAGCAGCGTCTGATGCGAACAGCACGGCTGATCAGAGTGAACAGCGCGGTGAAACAGCTGAAGCGGTGATTACGTCACCAGCAGCCCAAGCGTCTGTGAGCAGGCTGATTCAGTGGGAGCGGTTGTTTCACACTGCTTTCACTAAACAAAGAAAAAGTTCACTCCTAATTGTCAAGGAGTTAAATTAATAAAAATACACAGAAGGTCCCAAAGATATTTAGATCTTGAGGTTAGTTCCACAATATATGAAGCTTTAGATAAGGACTGTAAAAAGGCTTAATAAACAGAAGTTACTAGAGAGACAATTGACTGTCCTCTATTTCTCTTTAATAATCAAGCAATGAATCTAAGATAAGGTGGTGTTTAAATAGGGTTAGGTTAGGGGAGGAGTACTTGTCTTAAAGGCATATTGAGCAACCAAATGCTGACAGATCCCCCCATTCAAGAGCCCCCTCCAGCAGACTAAAAACCTGGTTTGGAAGGGAAACGAACATGAAAATCCCTCAATAAATCAGGTGCGTTCAAGTCACGTAATGGAACCCATGAGTTCTCATCATCACCATAACCCTTCCAGTGAACTAGGTATTCCAGCCTCCTCCTATACATCCTAGAGTCCAGAATGCCATCCACTTCATAATCCTGAGGATCAGGTAAAGTGAGATCAGGAGCGCAAGCAGATGGAACCGTGGTTCCCACATATGGTTTTAATAAAGACACATGGAAAGAAGGGTGGATTCTCAAAATGGGAGGTAATTTTAATGTCACAGCATTCTCATTTATTACCTTAAGTATTGGAAAAGGTCCAATGTATTGATCTGCTAGTTTTTTGCTAGGCACAGATAATTTGATATTTTTCGTGGATAACCAAACCATATCTTGGGGTTTATAGTTGGGTGAAGGCATTCTCTTTTTGTCGTAATATTTTTTCTGTGTTTCTTTGGCAGTAACCAAATGGTTCTGTAAAGATTCCATAATGTCTTTTATAGACTCAGTATAATTGGAAACTGAGGGAGACTGAGAAGATGTAAGTGTATTTGGATAAGACCGTGGATGAAAGCCATAGGTGGCATAAAAAGGGGTGACTTTAGTCGAAGCATTACTTGAATTGTTGTACGCGAATTCAGCGCTTGGCAGCCAATCATACCAATCATCTTGTTGAGATGAAATAAAACATCTCAAATACTGTTCTAGAATTTGGTTCAGGCGTTCCGTTTGACCATTTGACTGCGGATGAAAAGCAGTTGTTAGTCTGAGAGAGATGTGTAAGGTCTTACATAAAAATTTCCAAAATTTCGAAGTGAATTGACTTCCACGATCTGTTACTATAGATGCTGGTAAACCATGTAGTCTAACTACATGACTATGAAAGTATTTTGCAGTAGTGAATGCAGATGGTGTTCTCTTTAATGGAATAAAATGTGCCATTTTGGTTAGATGGTCTACTACTACCATTATAGTGTTGTGTCCGTTTGAGATAGGTAGGTCTACAATAAAATCAATAGCTATCATATCCCATGGCCTCATGGGTATAGGTAGAGGTGTTAAAAGACCATAGGGTTTATGATGTTCTTTCTTTTTCTTTGTACAAGTCTGACAATTTAGAACATAGGTTTGAATTGTTGTTTTCATCTGGGGCCACCAATAATCCCTACTGACAAGTTCAGTAGTTTTTTCAATACCTGGGTGTCCAGCTAAAGGGGAATCATGATGTTGTTGAATTATTTGGTTTCTTAGTGTTAAAGGAACATATATGAGACCATTATTCATGTATAACCCAGATTCAGAATCTGGAGTACAAATTGGTGGTATATCCGGATCATTATTTTGTGCTTGGTAAATGTCAGATGTAACTAAATCAATTGCAGCAATGATTTTAGTTGGTGGAATGATATATGTAAGGTTTTGAATGTCTTCAGTATTTTCAAAAGACCGTGATAAAGCATCAGCTTTGGTGTTATTTGTTCCTGGTATATGAGTAAGTATGAAATTAAACCTATCTAAGAATAAAGCCCACCGTACCTGTCTTGAGGACAGAGTTTTATTCTTCTTCAAATATTGAAGATTTTTATGATCTGTAAAAACCTGGAAAGGGATTGTAGTTCCCTCCAATAGATGTCGCCAATGTTCCATTGCTGACTTCATGGCTAGTAATTCTTTATCGCCTATCGAATAATTAGTCTCGGCTGGAGTTAATCTTCGAGAATAGTAGGCGATAGGATGAAGCTGGTTATCATGTTTTCCAGGTTGTAAAAGTATTGCGCCAATTCCAACATTTGAGGCATCGACCTCTAAAGTGTATGGCAAATCTGGATCAGGTATTCTCAAAATCGGAGCTGTTATAAATTTCTCCTTTAAATTGTGAAAAGCTTGTTCAGTCTTGGAGTCCCAAACAAATTTTTGTTTTCCAGTAAGACGGGTTAAAGGTTGAACTATAGTGGAATAATGATTAATGAATTTTCTGTAAAAGTTAGAGAATCCTAGAAATCTTTGTAAGGATTTCAATGTTGTGGGTGTTTGCCAATTAATAATGGCTGTTACCTTTTCTTGATCCATTTGAATGCCATTCGGTGAAATAATGTATCCCAAAAATTTAATGGTGTCTTTGTGGAATTGACACTTTTCCATCTTAGCGAATAACTGATGATCACGAAGAGTAGAGAGTACCCATCTGACATGTTTTCTATGGTCCTCAAGAGTTTTAGAATAAATAAGAATATCATCTAAATAGACAATTACGCACACATCCATAAGTTCTTTGAAGATTTCATTTATGAAGAACTGGAATGTGGCGGGGGCGTTCGTCAGACCAAAGGGCATAACATTATATTGGAATAACCCATATCTAGTTTTGAAAGCTGTCTTCCACTCATCTCCGGATCTCATACGTATTAAATTGTATGCACCCTTAAGGTCTAACTTGGTGAATATGGTTGCACCAGTAAGACGTTCAATTATCTCCGGGATGAGTGGTAATGGGTATCTATTTTTTATGGTGACAGCGTTAAGTGCTCTGTAATCTATTATTGGTCTGAGTGTGCCATCCTTATTTGTAACAAAAAAAATAGCAGAGGCTACTGGTGAAGAGGATGGGGAGATAAAACCCTTTCTAAGGTTTTCATCTAAATATTCCCGTAGATGTTGTAATTCTTTTTGTGAGAGAGGAAATATTTTTCCTGATGGTATCTCTACCCCTGGTTTTGTGTCAATCGGACAATCAAAATGCCTATGTGGAGGAAGTGATTCAGCATTTTTTAAATTAAAAACATCATTGAAATCATGATATTCATGTGGTAAAGCAGATTCTATATGTGCAATGTTAACATAAGGGTAACATGTCTTTTGACAATAATGTGAACTGAAGGTAATTTTATTTTGGGACCAATCTATGGATGGATTATGTTTTTGTAACCAAGGTAATCCAAGTACTATGGGATGTATTGAACTAGGTATAATATCATATGACAGATACTCTTTATGTCCGTCTGGTGAAATGGTTAACAAAGGAATTGTGTGGTGAGTGATAGGTCCCTTTAAGATCTGGGTACCATCTATTACCCTAACAAAGACAGGAGAGGATTTCTGCAGAATAGGAATTTTATTTTGTTTTACTATTGATTCAACTAGGAATATACCATCAGCTCCGGAATCAATAATGGCTTCGTTCTGAAGTTGAAGATTGTCCCACTGTAAAGATAATGTTAGTGACAAATGTAATGGTTGTTTAAATTTTTTAAAAGCACAATTAAGCAACAACTTACCCTTCTTTTGACGAGAAAGGATTGGACATGTTGCTACGTCGTGATCTTTATTTGCGCAATAAAGACAGAGATTAGCTGATCTCCTTCTTTGTTTTTCTTCCATACTTAGAGGCCCACGAATCGTACCTATGTCCATTGGTGTTGGTACTGTATAGGTTTTCTCTTGGTATGTATGATAAGATCTTTTGGGCGTTGTTTCATAAGTTTGTTTTTCAGTCTTCCTTTCACGATACCTTCTGTCCATTGATATGCATAATTTAATTAATGCATCTAAGGTTTCTGGGAAATCCACTCTAGACAGTTCATCTTTTAAATGCTCAGATAAACCTAGGCGGAACTGATTTTTTAGGCTAATTGAATTCCATTCTGAATCCGTGGCCCACAGCTGGAAGTCTGCTATGTAATCTTCCACTGGTCTTTTTCCCTGTTTAAGGGATCTTAATCTATGTTCAGCGGTTTGCTGTTTATTTATGTCATCATAGAGTATGGCCATAGTTTGAAAAAAGTTTTCAAGAGAGTTTAGAATTGGATCTTCTGTCTCTAGAAATCTGTCTGCCCATGCTCTGGGCTCTCCAGTGAGATAAGATATGGCTGTAAAAACTTTGATCTTTTCAGTTCGATATGTCCGTGGTTTCAGTGTGAATAAAAGAGTACATGCATTCTTGTATTCACGAAATTTCGTGCGTTCACCAGCGAATGGGGTTGGAGAATTAACCTGTGGTTCTGGTGTCTCATTAGTTTTTTGGGTCACAATTTCATTCATTATTTGTTTTAAAGCACTGTTCTCATTTTTTAATTCGGTTAACCCTTGAGCCAAAATTTCCACCTTTTGATTTAGAGAGGAGATTTGGTTGGCCATTTCTATAGGATCCATTTTGTACCTGGAATAAATTAATTTTATTTCTTTTTAAGGCTTGATTATTCTGTGAGAATACAGGTCTGTATATCTTTAACATATAAATTGAAGGACTGAATAATTAATAAAAAGGTAATTGTTTGTATTCATTATCACCAATAATACCACAGCTTAGGTATCAGGCACCTGTATGAATACAATGTTAATAAAGATTTGTGTGAATAGTCTCATCTTACATGACTCTGTAGATGTGACTGACTCTTTTTATATGGTGATATAACAGATAAAGAAATAGCAATGAAAACATACTATATACTGTTATCCAGAAATGAGGAAACTGAATCGGTGGTTCAGAGATTACAAGCAAAAAATGATAAGACAGAATGATAATGAGGTGAAGTTGAAAAATGTTCAATAAACATTTGATATGATAAATGATATGAAATGATGTGAGAAAGGTATTTGTAATCCAGTGAATAATGATTCAAATGTACGCAATGAAGTTATTATTTCCCATAAACGTTCTTCAGTAATGCATTACTAACTTATGAATTCCTAGCATGCTATCAAGATAACCGTTGGTGCACATACCTTTAACTGAATTTGAAAACAGAATATGAGAGGCAGCTTGTCTTACTTGACAGAGAGATCCCCAGCGTCTAATGCGGAAGCAGGAGAGCAGCGTCTGATGCGAACAGCACGGCTGATCAGAGTGAACAGCGCGGTGAAACAGCTGAAGCGGTGATGACGTCACCAGCAGCCCAAGCGTCTGTGAGCAGGCTGATTCAGTGGGAGCGGTTGTTTCACACTGCTTTCACTAAACAAAGAAAAAGTTCACTCCTAATTGTCAAGGAGTTAAATTAATAAAAATACACAGAAGGTCCCAAAGATATTTAGATCTTGAGGTTAGTTCCACAATATATGAAGCTTTAGATAAGGACTGTAAAAAGGCTTAATAAACAGAAGTTACTAGAGAGACAATTGACTGTCCTCTATTTCTCTTTAATAATCAAGCAATGAATCTAAGATAAGGTGGTGTTTAAATAGGGTTAGGTTAGGGGAGGAGTACTTGTCTTAAAGGCATATTGAGCAACCAAATGCTGACAGCGGCATCTTTTCAACTAGCAAAATATCATACAGAGATCTTGTTGTTTTTTTCTTTGTTCCCACGGATGGAAAGGGAATCTGGAAAAGAATTCCCTTGTTCCAGCTACAAGGTTGGTTTTCTTAGGGACCATCATAGATTCCCTATCTATGAAGATATTTCTGACGGAGGTCAGAAAAACAAAAATTAACTCTTCTTGCCTCTCTCTACAGTCTATGGTCCGGCCGTCAGTAGCTCAATGCATGGAGGTAATTGGTCTGATGGTCGCTTCCATGGACATCGTTCCCTTTGCTCTATTCTATTTGAGAGGTCTGCCATTATGCATGCTCAGACAATGGAATGGAGACCATTCGGATCTGTCCCAGAGGATAGATCTGGACCAGTTGACAATAGACTCTCTTTCGTGGGGAATTTCTCAGGATCCTCTGTCTCAGGGAACATGCTTCCGAAGACCCTCCTGGGTGATTGTGCCCAGGGACGCCAGCCTGCTAGGCTGGGGAGCAGTCTGGGACTCGCTAAAGGCTCATGGCTTACGGACTCGAGACGAATAGTCTCTTCCGATAAATATTTTGGAGTTGAGAGAGATCTTCAATGCTCTAGTGGCCTGGCCTCAGTTATCTTTCGCCCGATTTATCAGATTCCATTCAGACAAAATCACCTCAGTGGCCTACATCAACCACCAGGGAGGAACTCCTGAGTTCCTTGGCCATGAAGGAGGTGACTCGGATTATTCAGTGGGCGGAAACTCACAATTGTCTTCTAGCTGCCATCCACATTCCAGGAGTAGATAACTGGGAGGCGGATTTTCTGAGCAGACAGACATTTCATCCCGGGGAGTGGGCTCTCCATCCGGAGGTGTTCTCCAGCTTAACCCTCAAGTGGGGGGTGCCGGAGTTGGATCTGATGGCGTCTCGTCAGAACGCCAAGCTTTCAAGGTACGGTTCAAGGTCAAGAGATCCTCAGGCCGCCCTGATAGATGCTCTGGCGGTTCCTTGGGATTTCGGTCTAGCATACCTGTTTCCTCCGTTTACTCTCCTTCCACTAGTCATTTCTCATATCAAGCAGGAGAGAGCGTCTGTAATTCTAATAGCTCCTGCATAGCCTCGCATGATCTGGTTTGCAGACCTAGTGAAGATGTCATCTCTTCCTCCTTGGAGGCTACCTCTGAGGAAGGACCTTCTGACTCAGGGTCCTTTCCTACATTCAAATCTCGTTTCTCTGAAGCTGACTGTATGGAGATTAAGCGCTTAGTTCTGGCTAAGCGTGGTTTTTTGAGTCAGTCATTGATACCATGCTTCTGGCTCGCATGCCTATTATTCGTAAAATTTACCAGATGTTCAATCTTTCTGTCAGGTCCTGGTCAGAATCAGGTCTGTGTTTAAATCTGTTGCTCCTCTTTGGAGCTTGAACCTTGTTCTTAAAGTTTTGCAGCAGGCTCCGTTTGAGCCAATGCATTCTGAAGATATTAAGTTATTATCTTGGAAAGTTTTGTTCCTTATTGCTATTCAGTTTCTGAATTCTCGGCTTTACAGTGTGATTCCCCTTACCTTGTTTTTCATGCAGATAAGGCGGTTCTTCATACTAAATTGGGGTCTCTCCCTAAGGTGTTTTCGGATAGAAATATTAATCAGGAAATTGTTTTTCCTTCTCTCTGTCCTAATTCTTCTTCTCAAAAGCAACGTCTTTTGCATAACTTGGATGTTGTGCATGCTCTAAAATTCTACCTACAGGCTACTAAGGATTTTCGCCAGTCTTCTGCCCTGTTTGTTTGTTTGTTTCTCAGGACAGCGTAGTGGTCAGAAGGTAACTTCTACTTCTCTTTCCCTCTGATTGAAAAGTATTATTCGTTTTGCTTATGAGACTGCTGGTCAGCAGCCTCCTGAGAGAATTACGGCCCATTACACTAGGGCTGGGTTTTCAAGAATGAAGCTTCTGTGGAACAGATTTGCAAGGCTGCAACTTGGTGTCCTCTGCATACTTTTTCCAAATTCTACAAATTTTATACTTTTGCCTTGGCTGAGGCTTCTTTTGGGAGAAAGGTTCTTCAAGCGGTGGTGCCTTCAATTTAGGCCTGCTGTCTTGTTCTCCCTCCCTGTTAATTTTGTGTCCTCTAGCTTGGGTACTGGTTCCCACTAGTAATCAGAATGATGTTGTGGACTCTCCATGTCTTAGGAAAGAAAACAAAATGTATGCTTACCGGATACATTTCTTTCTTTTCGGACATGGAGAGTCCACGACCCCACACTTAATTAAGACCGTTGTTTTGTTTTTTGTTAAACCTCAGGCACCTCTACACCTTTGTGTTATCATCTTTTTCCATTTCCCTTTGGCTGAATGACTGGGGGTTATGGGTAAGGGAAGTGACACTTAACAGATTTGCTGTGGTGCTCTTTGCCGCCTCCTGCTGGCCAGGAGGGAATATCCCACTAGTATTTGGAATGACGTTGTGGACTCTCCATGTCCGGAAAGAAAGACATTTATCAGGTAAGCATAAATTTTGTTTTCGCTCTCAAGCTAACTCGAGTGCAAAAAGCCGAACTTAGAATTTTGTATGTGTGTTCACTTCACATATTCCCCCATAGAAGTCAACAGAGCAAAAAAAGTGGGGGGAAACTAACACCCAACTCACGCGCAAACCTGATTACTTACATATGCTCATGTGCGCTAACCCAACATGAATATTTCAAATTCTTATGTTCTCCATGTAACAGAATATTTTCTAATTATTCTTAAATACATATTTATATATATATATATATATATATATATATATATATATATCTGATGGTATTTTTTTTTTTTTTTTTTAAATACTAAGAACATATTCTGATAATGGCAGAACATAAGAATGTGACGTAAACAGTAAATACACAGTATAACACTTTATTAAAAATGAATATGGCATAGCTATGTTTTCATATTCTTAACTGCATCAAGCTCCAATGCACTTCTAAATATGGTTACATATGTATTAATCTGTTTATATATGTGTGTATATATGTCTGTAAATACATATATACACATATAAATACATACAGTATGTACACGCATATAAACATATATATATACATGCATATCCATCTTTAGACATGTATATGTATGTCTGTTAAAGCTGAGACTTCATACCTTTTGAGCACATATAACGTTTGTGTGCAATATTTTTTATTAATATTTTTATTAGATGGTGTTATTAATGTGTAATTGTACATTGTAATGTATTTTTGATGTGTTTTGTGAGGCTTTTTTGTTTTGCAAAACAGTTAACCAGAGCTCTGAGGACGCAGTAATCATTCTAGCGTAAATCCTGATTAGCAGTAAACCCGACGAGTGCAAACACACTCTTTTCTTTGAATGCATCATTCTATCTAGCATTTATTTAGTGTTTAATGTACCTTTTAACTTGTTACAACTGAATTACTTTGTTTGGAGCCTTGTAAATTGCTAGTGTTGGGAAGCTGCTTTGTATTTGCACAGTGGTGTCTATGCACTTAAGTTTCACCTCCATGTGACTGGGTATCTGATTACTTATTTGTTTTGCATCAGTGACCTTAGAGTGGTCTACCAGCTATTAGTTTGCAGGGAATTTGTGACAGCTGTTCTTTGCTGTTGTTTTGACCTATAAGCCCCTTCCCAGGATATGGACCATATTAGCCACCTTACTACCTTATGGTCTACTTATCATAAGACTTTGCTGGTGCAGCAAACTTGGCTTTCATTACAAATCTTCACCAAATCATTTATAGCTGAGACTGTTTTGTTTGCAAAATAATTTTGTCTTTTTCCTTCCATCTAGGGATTTTTGTTAATTAATAATTTCTTCTGTTATGTGTGATCAGTCCACGGGTCATCATTACTTCTGGAATATAACTCCTCCCCAACAGGAAATGCAAGAGGATTCACCCAGCAGAGCTGCATATAGCTCCTCCCCTCTACGTCAGTCCCAGTCATTCTCTTGCACCCAACGACTAGATAGGATGTGTGAGAGGACTATGGTGATTATACTTAGTTTTTATGACTTCAATCAAAAGTTTGTTATTTTAAAATAGCACCGGAGCGTGTTATTACTTCTCTGGCAGAGTTTGAGGAAGAATCTGACAGAGATTTTTTTACTATGATTTTAACCGGAGTCGTTAAGATCATATTGCTGTTCTCGACCATCTGAGGGAGGTAAAGGCTTCAGATCAGGGGACAGCGGGCAGATGAATCTGCATTGAGGTATGTGGCAGTTTTTATTTTCTGAATGGAATTGATGAGAAAAGCCTGCCATACCGTTAAAATGACATGTATGTATACACTTCAGTATTCTGGGGATGGTATTTCACCGGAACTACTGTGTTAAAGGTCACTAATCCTTTTTAATAACTATTCTCATGTTAAACGTTTTTGCTGGAATGTAGAATCGTTTACATTGCTGAGGTACTGTGTGAATAAATGTTTGGGCATTATTTTCCACTTGGCAGTTTTTTGCTTTAATTGTGACAGTTTCGTTTCTCTTCACTGCTGTGTGGGAGAGGGAGGGGCCGTTTTTGGCGCTCTTTGCTACGCATCAAAAAATTCCAGTCAGCTACTTTTATATTTCCTGCATGATCCGGTTCAGACAGATCTCAGGGGTCTTCAAACTTCTTTGAAGGGAGGTAAATTCTCTCAGCAGAGCTGTGAGAATTCTTATAGTGACTGTGTATAAAAAACGTTGTTTTGTTTTCTTATGTACAAATTTAATTAGTGTTGTTTTTTACTAATGGGAACAAACCTTTGCTAAAAGTTGTGTTGTTTTAAAGTTTGATGCAATAACTGTTTTTCAGTTCATTATTTCAACTGTCATTTAATCGTTAGTACCTCTTTGAGGCACAGTGCGTTTTTTTGCTAAAAAAGGATTATAACCAAGTTGTAAGTTTTTTTGCTAGTGTGTTAAACATGTCTGACTCAGAGGAAGATATCTGTGTCATTTGTTCCAATGCCAAGGTGGAGCCCAATAGAAATTTATGTACTAACTGTATTGATGCTACTTTAAATAAAAGTCAATCTGTACAATGTGAACAAATTTCACCAAACAGCGAGGGGAGAGTTATGCCGACTAACTCGCCTCACGCGACAGTACCTGCATCTCCCGCCCGGGAGGTGCGTGATATTTTGGCGCCTAGTACATCTGGGCGGCCATTACAGATAACATTACAAGATATGGCTACTGTTATGACTGAAGTTTTGTCTAAATTACCTGAACTAAGAGGCAAGCGTGATCACTCTGGGGTGAGAACAGAGTGCGCTGACAATGCTAGGGCCATGTCTGATACTGCGTCACAGCTCGCAGAGCATGAGGACGGAGAGCTTCATTCTGTGGGTGACGGTTCTGATCCAAACAGATTGGACTCAGATATTTCAAATTTTAAATTTAAATTGGAACCTCCGTGTACTACTAGGGGAGGTCTTAGCAGCTCTCAACGATTGTAACACTGTTGCAATACCAGAGAAACTGTGTAGGTTGGATAAATACTTTGCGGTACCGGCGAGTACTGACGTTTTTCCTATACCTAAGAGACTAACTGAAATTGTTACTAAGGAGTGGGATAGACCCGGTGTGCCGTTCTCACCCCCTCCAATATTTAGAAAGATGTTTCCAATAGACGCCACCACTCGGGACTTATGGCAAACGGTCCCCAAGGTGGAGGGAGCAGTTTCTACTTTAGCTAAGCGTACCACTATCCCGGTGGAGGATAGCTGTGCTTTCTCAGATCCAATGGATAAAAAATTAGAGGGTTACCTTAAGAAAATGTTTGTTCAACAAGGTTTTATATTACAACCCCTTGCTTGTATCGCGCCGATTACGGCTGCGGCAGCATTTTGGATTGAGTCGCTTGAAGAGAACCTTAGTTCCTCTACGCTAGACGACATTACGGACAGGCTTAGAGTCCTTAAACTAGCTAATTCTTTCATTTCGGAGGCCGTAGTACATTTAACCAAACTTACGGCTAAGAACTCAGGATTCGCCATACAGGCACGCAGGGCACTGTGGCTAAAATCCTGGTCAGCTGATGTTACTTCTAAGTCCAAATTACTTAATATACCTTTCAAGGGGCAGTCCTTATTCGGGCCCGGTTTGAAAGAAATTATCGCTGACATTACGGGAGGTAAGGGCCACGCCCTACCTCAAGACAAGGCCAAAGCTAAGGCTAGACAGTCTAATTTTCGTCCCTTTCGGAATTTCAAAACAGGAGCAGCATCAACCTCCACTGCACCAAAACAGGAAGGAGCTGTTGCTCGTTACAGGCAAGGCTGGAAGCCTAACCAGTCCTGGAACAAAAGCAAGCAGGCCAGGAAACCTGCTGCTGCCCCAAAGACAGCATGAACCGAGAGCCCCCGATCCGGGACCGGATCTAGTAGGGGGCAGACTCTCTCTCTTCGCCCAGGCCTGGGCAAGAGATGTTCAGGATCCCTGGGCACTAGAGATCATATCTCAGGGATACCTTCTAGACTTCAAATTATCTCCCCCAAGAGGGAGATTTCATCTGTCAAGGTTGTCAACAAACCAGATAAAGAAAGAAGCGTTTCTACGCTGCGTACAAGATCTGTTAACAATGGGAGTGATCCATCCGGTTCCGTGGTCGGAACAAGGACAAGGGTTCTACTCAAACCTGTTTGTGGTTCCCAAAAAAGAGGGAACTTTCAGGCCAATCTTAGATTTAAAGACTCTAAACAAATTCCTAAGAGTTCCATCGTTCAAAATGGAAACTATTCGGACAATCTTACCCATGATCCAAGAGGGTCAGTACATGACCACAGTGGATTTAAAGGATGCTTACCTTCACATACCGATCCACAAAGATCATCACCGGTATCTAAGGTTTGCCTTCTTAGACAGGCACTACCAGTTTGTAGCTCTTCCATTCGGATTGGCTACGGCTCCAAGAATCTTCACAAAGGTTCTGGGTGCCCTTCTAGCGGTACTAAGACCGCGAGGGATTTCGGTAGCTCCGTACCTAGACGACATTCTAATACAAGCTTCAAGCTTTCAAACTGCCAAGTCTCATACAGAGTTAGTTCTGGCATTTCTAAGGTCGCATGGATGGAAAGTGAACGAAAAGAAGAGTTCTCTCTTTCCTCTCACAAGAGTTCCATTCTTGGGGACTCTTATAGATTCTGTAGAAATGAAGATTTACCTGACAGAAGACAGGTTAACAAAACTTCAAAATGCATGCCGCGTCCTTCATTCCATTCAACACCCGTCAGTAGCTCAATGCATGGAGGTGATCGGCTTAATGGTAGCGGCAATGGACATAGTACCTTTTGCACGCCTACACCTCAGACCGCTGCAATTATGCATGCTGAGTCAGTGGAATGGGGATTACTCAGATTTGTCCCCTACTCTGAATCTGAATCAAGAGACCAGAAATTCTCTTCTATGGTGGCTTCATCGGCCACACCTGTCCAGGGGGATGCCATTCAGCAGGCCAGACTGGACAATTGTAACAACAGACGCCAGCCTACTAGGTTGGGGCGCTGTCTGGAATTCTCTGAAGGCTCAGGGACTATGGAATCAGGAGGAGAGTCTCCTTCCAATAAACATTCTGGAATTGAGAGCAGTTCTCAATGCCCTTCTGGCTTGGCCCCAGTTAATAACTCGGGGGTTCATCAGGTTTCAGTCGGACAACATCACGACTGTAGCTTACATCAACCATCAGGGAGGGACAAGAAGCTCCCTAGCAATGATGGAAGTATCAAAGATAATTCGCTGGGCAGAGTCTCACTCTTGCCACCTGTCAGCAATCCACATCCCGGGAGTGGAGAACTGGGAGGCGGATTTCTTGAGTCGCCAGACTCTTCATCCGGGGGAGTGGGAACTTCATCCGGAGGTCTTTGCCCAAATACTTCGACGTTGGGGCAAACCAGAGATAGATCTCATGGCGTCTCGCCAGAACGCCAAACTTCCTCGCTACGGGTCCAGATCCAGGGATCCGGGAGCAGTTCTGATAGATGCTTTGACAGCACCTTGGAACTTCAGGATGGCTTATGTGTTTCCACCCTTCCCGCTGCTTCCTCGATTGATTGCCAAAATCAAACAGGAGAGAGCATCAGTAATTCTAATAGCACCTGCTTGGCCACGCAGGACTTGGTATGCAGATCTAGTGGACATGTCATCCTGTCCGCCTTGGTCTCTACCTCTAAGACAGGACCTTCTGATACAGGGTCCATTCAAACATCAAAATCTAACTTCTCTGAAGCTGACTGCTTGGAAATTGAACGCTTGATTTTATCAAAACGTGGTTTTTCTGAGTCGGTTATTGATACCCTGATTCAGGCTAGGAAGCCTGTTACCAGAAGGATTTACCATAAAATATGGCGGAAATACCTATACTGGTGCGAATCCAAAGGTTACTCCTGGAGTAAGGTTAGGATCGCTAGGATATTGTCTTTTCTACAAGAAGGTTTAGAAAAGGGTTTATCAGCTAGTTCATTAAAGGGACAGATTTCAGCTCTGTCCATCTTGTTACACAGACGTCTGTCAGAAAATCCAGACGTCCAGTCCTTTTGTCAGGCTTTAGCTAGGATCAAGCCTGTGTTTAAAGCTGTTGCTCCACCATGGAGTTTAAACTTAGTTCTTAACGTTTTACAGGGTGTTCCGTTTGAACCCCTTCATTCCATTGATATAAAAATGTTATCTTGGAAAGTTCTGTTTTTAATGGCTATTTCCTCGGCTCGAAGAGTCTCTGAGTTATCAGCCTTACATTGTGATTCCCCTTATCTGATTTTTCACTCAGACAAGGTAGTTCTGCGTACTAAACCTGGGTTCTTACCTAAGGTAGTCACTAACAGGAACATCAATCAAGAGATTGTTGTCCCATCCTTGTGTCCAAATCCTTCTTCAAAGAAGGAACGTCTTTTACACAATCTGGATGTAGTTCGTGCCCTCAAGTTCTACTTGCAGGCAACTAAAGATTTTCGCCAAACTTCTTCCTTGTTTGTCGTTTACTCTGGACAGAGGAGAGGTCAAAAAGCTTCTGCTACCTCTCTCTCTTTTTGGCTTCGTAGCATAATACGTTTAGCCTATGAGACTGCTGGACAGCAGCCTCCTGAAAGAATTACAGCTCACTCCACTAGAGCTGTGGCTTCCACTTGGGCCTTTAAGAAGGAGGCCTCTGTTGAACAGATTTGCAAGGCTGCAACTTGGTCTTCGCTTCATACTTTTTCCAAATTTTACAAATTTGACACTTTTGCTTCTTCGGAGGCTATTTTTGGGAGAAAGGTTCTTCAGGCAGTGGTTCCTTCTGTATAATGAGCCTGCCTATCCCTCCCGTCATCCGTGTACTTTTGCTTTGGTATTGGTATCCCAGAAGTAATGATGACCCGTGGACTGATCACACATAACAGAAGAAAACATAATTTATGCTTACCTGATAAATTCCTTTCTTCTGTTGTGTGATCAGTCCACGGCCCGCCCTGTTTTAAGGCAGGTAAATATCTTTTAAATTATACTCCAGTCACCACTTCACCCTTGGTTACTCCTTTCTCGTTGTTTCTTGGTCGAATGACTGGGACTGACGTAGAGGGGAGGAGCTATATGCAGCTCTGCTGGGTGAATCCTCTTGCATTTCCTGTTGGGGAGGAGTTATATTCCAGAAGTAATGATGACCCGTGGACTGATCACACAACAGAAGAAAGGAATTTATCAGGTAAGCATAAATTATGTTTTTAGTTCTTCATGTCACAGAAGTTTAAGTAAATATTATTAAAACTAATGGTTGATAAAGGAGATGGGGTGAGAGAGGGGCTGTGAAATCTGTGTCAGTTTCTGCTTTTATGGCAAGTGATTGTTTGTTGTCTGCTACGGCATAGCCTTTTGTGCAGTCATTCCTGGACATAAAGAAAAAAAAAAAACATTTTAACAGCAATTAAAATTAGATTTTGTTAAAAGTACACTGAATAAACAAGGTTACAATTTTTTTTAATGAAATGTCCCATTGAGCATGGCTTGTGTGAGTCCACAGCATATCCTTAACATTTGAAGCTAGATAAAACCACTGATCTATCCAAATTTTGGCTCTCCCTATCAAGCACAGGACTGCTTAGCTCTTTACTACTCTCCACATACTTGATTATTAGTTATGATCTTTTAATATTCTGTTCAGGGTATGATGGTCGGCTCTTCTATGCTCTTATTACGGTTTGAAATACTGTTGAATTTATATGTTCTCTAAGTCACAAATTGTTTCATTCTTCAGACTAGAGAAGAAGGCAAAGCACTTCTACGACAGATCATGCAGCTGCGCAATCAGAATGAAAGCCCATCAGCTGATCCTACTACTAATCCTCCCTTCTTCTTGCCACAATCCCTTTCTGCCAGCAACACTCCCACTAGAAGAGTTTCTCCACTTAATCTTTCCTCAGTCACACCTTAACACCCACACATCTTGCGGTGACCTTCTACAAGTATGTATTGTGGTTTGAGAATGTAATAAAATGTATGGACTGTTATATGTTGTTGCTTCTGTTGAAGCAGAAAATTTCACCATGGAAATCTAATGTGAAGTGGGAATAAATTACGATACCACACTGTTAAAGGACTTGTCAAGTTTGTGCTGGCACAGACACTGCTCCTGTGTGATGTGAATAGTAGAGCAAATGTATTTCTTTAAAATTATCAGCTTTGATTCTGTATTGTCAATAAAGCTTTTTTATACTGTGTACTTAAGCACTATTAATATTTAAAAAAAAAACACACACACAAAGTCCAGCATCTTAAATCTATTTCCATGATTGGATGTCTGAAAATAAAGGTAAGTAGTTATGGAAGGTATTTCATTCAGTCTTTGGATATTACTTTTGCAAAATATCACTTTCATCATATTCTAGATAAGCAGCCATTAACTATTAAAAAAAAAAAATCTGTACTGCTTTGCAAACTTCACATTATTGTTACAGGAATTTCCCAGACACAGAAAGATATTATTTCCTTATGTAGAGCAAGTAACATATTTTGATAAAATCTGCAGAGGGTTATATAGACTGTTCCTGCAAGATTTATAATGTATATATTTCTCCTGTTAAGTGTGGTCAGTCCACGGGTCATCATTACTTCTGGGATATTAACTCCTCCCCAACAGGAAGTGCAAGAGGATCACCCAAGCAGAGCTGCTATATAGCTCCTCCCCTCTACGTCACACCCAGTCATTCTCTTGCACCCAACTAATAGATAGGATGTGTGAGAGGACTGTGGTGATTATACTTAGTTTTTATATCTTCAATCAAAAGTTTGTTATTTTAAAACAGCACCGGAGTGTGTTGTTCCTTCTCAGGTAGAATTTGAAGAAGAATCTACCTGAGTTTTTGGATGATTTTAGCCGGCGTAGCTAAAATTCATTTTGATGTTCTCGGCCATTCTGAGGAGTGAGGTAAACTTCAGATCAGGGGACAGCGGGCAGGTTCACCTGCAAAGAGGTATGTTGCAGTATATTATTTTCTGAGGAATGGAATTGACTGAGAAAATACTGCCAATACCAATATAATGTAAGTTCAGCCTTAAATGCAGTAGTAGCAACTGGTATCAGGCTGTTTATGTATATATATGTACACTTCTGTATTCTGGGGAATGGCACTTCTCTGGGTAATACTATATGCATATAATCTTTAGCCTTACTTGCAGTGGGAACGTCTAGCAACAGGCTGTTTAATGGCATTTCATGATATTTGATTTTAAACGTTTTTTGCTGGCATGCTAAATTGTTTAAATATCTGAGGTACTGGGTGAAAAATTGTTTTTGGGCACTGTTTTTCCACTTGGCTATCGTTTATTTTAATCTGAGACAGTTTACTGAACTTCCCTCACTGCTGTGAGTGAGGGGGAGGGGCCTATTTTGGCGCTTTTGCTACGCATCAAAAATTCAGTCAAAGGTCTGTTTCTCTTCCTGCATGATCCGGATCGTCTCTACAGAGCTCAAGGGTCTTCAAAAATTATTTTGAGGGAGGTAATCACTCACAGCAGACCTGTGAGATTGTGCTTTGACTGTGATAAAAAACGTTTATATTTTGTACATTTTTTTCTGCCATTAAGGGTTAGTTATCCATTGCTAATGGGGGCAATCCTTTGCTAAATTTATGCCTTTACTGGGAAAAATCTGATTGTTATAATTTTTCCAGTTCCTTATTATTAAACTGTCATAATTTTTTTCTGTGCTTCTTAAAGGCACAGTGCGTTTTTCACATTACTTGTAATTTGAGTGAAAAGTATTTCCAAGCTTGCTAGTTTAATTGCTAGTTTGTTAAACATGTCTGACTCAGAGGAATATCTCTGTGCTATATGTGCAAAAGCCAAGGTGGAGCCCAATAGAAATTTATGTACTAATTGCATTGATGCTACTTTGAATAAGAGTCATTCTGTACAAATTGAACATCATTCTCCAAACAACGAGGGGGAAGTTATGCCGACTAACTTGCCTCACGTGTCAGTACCTGCATCTCCCGCTCGGGAGGTGCGTGATATTGTAACGCCGAGTACTTCAGGGCGGCCATTACAAATCACACTACAGGACATGGCTAATGTTATGACTGAAGTTTTGTCTAAATTACCAGAACTTAGAGGTAAGCGAGATCACTCTGGGGTGAGAACAGAGTGCGCTGATAATATTAGGGCCATGTCAGATACTGCGTCACAATTTGCAGAACATGAGGACGGAGAGCTTCATTTTGCAGGTGACGGATCTGATCCAAATAAACTGGATTCAGACATTTCAAATTTTAAGTTTAAGCTGGAAAACCTCTGTGTATTACTAGGGGAGGTCTTAGCGGCTCTGAATGATTGTAACACAGTTGCAATACCAGAGAAAATGTGTAGGTTGGATAAATATTTTGCGGTACCGTCGAGTACTGACGTTTTTCCAATACCTAAGAGACTTACTGAAATTGTTATTAAGGAGTGGGACAGACCCGGTGTGCCTTTCTCACCCCCTCCTATATTCAGAAAGATGTTTCCAATAGACGCCACCACACGGGACTTATGGCAAACGGTCCCTAAGGTGGAGGGAGCAGTTTCTACTTTAGCTAAGCGTACCACTATCCCGGTGGAGGATAGCTGCGCCTTTTCAGATCCAATGGATACAAAATTAGAGGGTTACCTTAAGAAAATGTTTGTTCAACAAGGTTTTATATTGCAACCCCTTGCATGCAATGCGCCTGTCACGGCTGCAGCAGCATTTTGGTTTGAGTCTCTGGAAGAGACCCTTGAATCGGCTCCATTAGATGAGATTACACACAAGCTTAAAACCCTTAAGCTAGCTAATTCATTTATTTCTGATGCCGTAGTACACTTAACTAAACTTACGGCTAAGAATTCCGGATTCGCCATTCAGGCACGCAGAGCACTGTGGCTAAAATCCTGGTCAGCTGATGTTACTTCTAAATCTAAACTACTTAACATACCTTTCAAAGGGCAGACCTTATTCGGGCCCGGTTTGAAGGAAATTATTGCTGACATTACAGGAGGTAAAGGCCATGCCCTGCCTCAAGACAGAGCCAAACCTAGGGCTAGACAGTCTAATTTTCGTGCCTTTCGTAACTTCAAGGCAGGAGCGGCATCAACTTCCTCTGCACCAAAACAGGAAGGAGCTGTTGCTCGATACAGACAAGGCTGGAAACCTAACCAGTCCTGGAACAAGGGCAAACAGGCCAGAAAGCCTGCTGCTGCCCCTAAGACAGCATGAAGTGAGGGCCCCCGATCCGGGAACGGATCTAGGGGGCAGACTCTCTCTCTTCGCCCAGGCTTGGGCAAGAGATGTCCAGGATCCCTGGGCTTTAGAGATCATATCTCAGGGATATCTTCTGGACTTCAAAGCCTCTCCCCCAAAAGGGAGATTTCATCTTTCAAGGTTGTCAACAAACCAGATAAAGAAAGAGGCGTTTCTACGCTGTGTACAAGATCTTTTACTAATGGGAGTGATCCATCCGGTTCCGCGGTCGGAACACGGACAAGGTTTTTACTCAAATCTGTTTGTGGTTAGACTCTGTAGTAATGAAGATTTACCTGACAGAAGACAGGTTAACAAAGCTTCAAAATGCTTGCCGTGTCCTTCATTCCATTCAACACCCGTCAGTGGCTCAATGCATGGAGGTAATCGGCTTAATGGTAGCGGCAATGGACATAGTACCCTTTGCACGCCTACATCTCAGACCGCTGCAATTGTGCATGCTAAGTCAGTGGAATGGGGATTACTCAGATTTGTCCCCTACTCTGAATCTGGATCAAGAGACCAGAAATTCTCTTCTATGGTGGCTTTCTCAGCCACATCTGTCCAGGGGGATGCCATTCAGCAGACCAGATTGGACAATTGTAACAACAGACGCCACCCTACTAGGTTGGGGCGCTGTCTGGAATTCCCTGAAGGCTCAGGGATCATGGACTCAGGAGGAAAGTCTCCTTCCAATAAACATTCTGGAATTGAGAGCAGTTCTCAATGCCCTTCTGGCTTGGCCTCAGTTAACAACTCGGGGGTTCATCAGGTTTCAGTCGGACAACATCACGACTGTAGCTTACATCAACCATCAAGGAGGGACAAGAAGCTCCCTAGCGATGATGGAAGTATCAAAGATAATTCGCTGGGCAGAGTCTCACTCTTGCCACCTGTCAGTGATCCACATTCCTGGAGTGGAAAACTGGGAGGCGGATTTCCTAAGTCGTCAGACTTTTCATCCGGGGGAGTGGGAACTTCATCCGGAGATCTTTGCCCAAATACTTCGACTTTGGGGCAAAACAGAGATAGATCTCATGGCGTCTCGCCAGAACGCCAAGCTTCCTTGTTACGGGTCCAGGTCCAGGGACCCGGGAGCAGTCCTGGTAGATGCTTTGACAGCACCTTGGACATTCGGGATGGCCTATGTGTTTCCACCCTTCCCGATGCTTCCTCGATTGATTGCCAGGATCAAACAGGAGAGAGCATCAGTGATTCTGATAGCGCCTGCGTGGCCACGCAGGACCTGGTATGCAGATCTAGTGGACATGTCATCCTGTCCACCTTGGTCTCTGCCTCTGAGACAGGACCTTCTAATTCAGGGTCCTTTCAAACATCAAAATCTAATTTCTCTGAAGCTGACTGCTTGGAAATTGAACGCTTGATTTTATCAAAGCGTGGTTTTTCGGAGTCAGTTATTGATACCTTAATACAGGCTAGGAAGCCTGTTACCAGAAAGATTTACCATAAAATATGGCGTAAATACTTACATTGGTGCGAATCCAAGAGTTACTCATGGAGTAAAGTTAGGATTCCTAGGATATTGTCCTTTCTACAAGAAGGTTTAGAAAAGGGTTTATCTGCTAGTTCCTTAAAGGGACAGATCTCAGCTCTGTCCATTCTTTTACACAAGCGTCTGTCAGAAGTTCCAGACGTTCAGGCTTTTTGCCAGGCTTTGGCCAGGATTAAGCCTGTGTTTAAAACTGTTGCTCCACCATGGAGCTTAAATTTAGTTCTTAACGTTTTACAGGGTGTTCCGTTTGAACCCCTTCATTCCATTGATATCAAGCTGTTATCTTGGAAAGTTCTGTTTTTAATGGCTATTTCCTCGGCTCGTAGAGTCTCTGAGTTATCAGCCTTACATTGTGATTCTCCGTATCTGATTTTTCATTCAGATAAGGTAGTTCTGCGTACTAAACCTGGGTTCTTACCTAAGGTTGTCACTAATAAGAATATCAATCAAGAGATTGTTGTGCCATCATTGTGTCCGAATCCTTCTTCAAAGAAGGAACGACTTCTGCACAATCTAGATGTAGTCCGTGCCCTGAAATTTTATTTACAGGCAACTAAAGATTTTCGCCAAACTTCTTCCCTGTTTGTCGTTTATTCTGGACAGAGGAGAGGTCAAAAAGCTTCTGCTACCTCTCTCTCTTTTTGGCTTCGTAGCATAATACGTTTAGCCTATGAGACTGCTGGACAGCAGCCTCCTGAAAGAATTACAGCTCATTCCACTAGAGCTGTGGCTTCCACTTGGGCCTTTAAGAATGAGGCCTCTGTTGAACAGATTTGCAAGGCTGCAACTTGGTCTTCTCGTCATACTTTTTCCAAATTTTACAAATTTGACACTTTTGCTTCTTCGGAGGCTGTTTTTGGGAGAAAGGTTCTTCAGGCAGTGGTTCCTTCCGTATAAAGATCCTGCCTGTCCCTCCCGTCATCCGTGTATTTTAGCTTTGGTATTGGTATCCCAGAAGTAATGATGACCCGTGGACTGACCACACTTAACAGGAGAAAACATAATTTATGCTTACCTGATAAATTCCTTTCTCCTGTAGTGTGGTCAGTCCACGGCCCGCCCTGTTTTTTATGGCAGGTCTAAATTTTTTAAATTATACTCCAGTCACCACTGCACCCTATAGTTTCTCCTTTCTCGTTTGGTTCTTGGTCGAATGACTGGGTGTGACGTAGAGGGGAAGAGCTATATAGCAGCTCTGCTTGGGTGATCCTCTTGCACTTCCTGTTGGGGAGGAGTTAATATCCCAGAAGTAATGATGACCCGTGGACTGACCACACTACAGGAGAAAGGAATTTATCAGGTAAGCATAAATTATGTTTTTTTTAATCCGAATATTCCATTTGAATGAAACAAAACAAGCATATTGTAGGAAGAAGTAGGTGTGTATTCGCTACTGTGAAGTCATTAGAGTTACACACAGACTGGTACACTAGAAGAGGTTGTGCAAATATAATTTGCTAGAATCCCTAGAAATTGAATACAGCCCTGTTGTGGTGGGAAATAGTCTTAGGGGCCCATTTATCAAGCTCCTTAGACTCGCCAAAAACACCAGTTATGAAGAAGCGGGCTAAAGACCGCTGCTCCATAACCTGTCCGTCTGCTCCGAGGCCGCGGACAGAGATTGCGTGAAATCAACCCGATCCAATACGATTGGGTTGATTGACACCCCCTGCTAGCGGCCGGCAGGGGGGCAGCGTTGCACCAGCAGTTCACAAGAGCTGCTGGTGCAGTGCTGAATGTGGAGATCATAGTATTGCTCTCCGCATTCAGCGATGTCTGTCGGACATCATCCGCTGATCAGATCATGTCGGACAGACATTAGTTAAATAGGCCCCTTAGAGTTACTTTTCTTTTACAAAGATATGACGAGTCCACAGATTTCATCCCTACGTGTGGGATTTATCCTCCTGCTGACAAGAAGTGGCAAAGAGCACCACAGCAGAGCTGTATATATAGCTCCTCCCTTCCCTCCCAATCCAGTCATTCTCTTTGCCTATGTTAGTACTAGGAAGAGGTAAAGTGAGGTGTTAGTTTCATTTTCTTCAATCAAGAATTTTTTATTTTAAAATGGTGCCAGTGAGTACTATTTTTCTCAGGGAGAAATCATCGGTCAGTTCCTTCCAAGAAAGGAATGGAGACATATTATTTTTCTGCCCTGATGTTAATGATCTTAGCATGCAGTATCTAAGATCCATTTGGTTCCCACAGCACAGCTGAAGATAGTGTAAGGAAATCTTCAGTGTGGAGAACGGTGTCTTGCTTCAAGCAACATTGAGGTATGTTCAGTCTTTTGTTTTCTGGGGAGACTTGTTATATCAGAACAGGCTAACATTTGCTCCTATATGGAGAAGGGTAAGCAGAATGCACTAAGTGAAATAGATTGTGTACCTGAAATCCCTTTATTATTTTATTTTGTGTTATGGCCAAAAGTGAAAGGTACTTGGTGGCTTATATTGGGCTGGACGCTGGGAGACTTAAAGGGACATTATACACTCATTTTTTTTCTTTGCATAAATGTTTTGTAGTTGATCTATTTATATAGCTCATAAAGTTTTGCTTATTTTTAAATTGCTCTGATTTTCAGACTCCTAACCAAGCCCCAAAGTTTTATGTGAATACCGTCAGCTACCTTCTCTAGCTTGCTCCTGTTTGTGTAAAGTGTCTTTTCATATGCAAAAGAAGGTGGAGGGGGGAGTGTCTTATTTCCCACTTGCAGTGGGCTTTCCAGTTACCTTTTCAACAGAGCTAAACTAAGAACTTCTAAGTAAGTTTTTAAACAGTTTTATACTGGATTTTTATATCAGTATCTGTGCATCTTATTCTTTATAGTAGTGTCTATTAAATGCAGTTATATAAAAATGAGTGTATACTGTCCCTTTAAAGCGGTTCACAGTAGGCTGGATGCAGTATACGTTTTGTCTGCATTCAAACTCTTAGCATAGAATTGTTTTATCAGACATGTTTTTGTTTGCACAGGCGACCCATGCGGGTCCTAGTCAAGATTCAGTATGCCCGCGATGGGCGGGGCTTAAGTTTGCACGCTTCGTCGCGCTGTTTACATAGACATTGCATAAGCTAGCAGAGGCTGGAGGCTTAAGTTGTCTGCATTCGATAGGTCTTTTCACAATATATCCGGCAACACATTCATTCCGGAGGCAGGTAGGCGCCACAGCAGAGCTGTGGCGTGTTGCAGGGGCCAATAATTTTATATCAATAAAAAATTATTTTTATGAGTAATAATATTGTATTTTGGCATTCTTGCAAGTGGATACAGTATTGTGTTTTAGGCACGTTAAAATAGTTTTTCTCCTACATTGGTGTATCCGGTCCACGGCTTCATCCTTACTTGTGGGATATTCTCAATCCCTACAGGAAGTGGCAAAGAGAGCACACAGCAAAGCTGTCCATATAGCTCCCCTCAGGCTCCGCCCCCCCCCAGTCATTCTCTTTGCCGCTCTAACTAGTAGCATCTCCACGGGGGTGGTAAAGAGTATGTGGTGTTTAGTTGTAGATTTTTATTCTATCAAGAGTTTGTTATTTTAAAATAGTGCCGGCTTGTACTATTTACTCTGCAGCAGAAAGTGATGAAGATTTCTGCCGAGAGGAATATGATTTTAGCACCAGTAACCAAAATCCATTGCTGTTCCCACGCAGGACTGTTGAAACCAGAGAACTTCAGTTGGGGGGAACAGTTTGCAGGCTTAACTGCTTCAGGTATGATCCGTCATTTTTCTTACAAGACCTAGTAATGCTAGAAGACTGTCAGCAATCCCCTCTGTGATAGGTAAGCCATTTTTCTTAGACTCTGTATAAGATTAGGGCTTATATTAAGGGCTCTATGCTGGTTGACACTTTTGTGGGCATAATCGATTGCTTTTTAGCATGTTTTTCACTATAATTAAGGTGTTTTTTCAGACTTTAAAACACTTTTGGGGTTTAATTTGCACCTGGCACTTATTTGGACACCTAATCTAGTCAGAAAGGCCCCTCCACTCTGGAATGAAGAGGGAGGAGGCCTCATTTTCGCGCCTCAATTGCGCAGTTGTTTTGCCTAGGCAGTTCATGCAGCTTCACGTGGGTAGTCCAGAGGCATCAGAAAAGACTCCAGAGAGGCTTATTTCCTACTAAAATAATCCCTAAGGAAGGTAAAGGCCACAGTGGAAGCTGTGGCATAGTACTGTAGTGTGTTTAACCGGTTAATTGCTGTTATTAGCTCCGGTTTGTGCATTAAAGGGTTAATTGGTCTGAAAATTTGTGTGCAATCTTTTCAAAGCATTAAGACACTGTGGTGAAAATTTCATTAAAATAGGATGTTTATTTGATGGTTTTTTGATGTTTCAATAATAAAGTGTGCACTTTTATTATTTAAAGACACAGTAACGGTTTTGTAAAAAATAATTTTTATTGCATTGAAGATCTGTTTAAGTCTGTCAAACATGTCTGACCCTTCAGATAACCTATGTTCTGTATGTTCAAAGGCCAAGGTGGTTCCCCCATTAAATTTATGTGTGAAGTGTGCCATAGCGTCCAAACAGCTTAAGGACCGTACAATCACACTTAAAGATATAGCCCAAGATGATTCTTTAGCTGAAGGTAGTGAGGATAGCTCACTATCCTCTCCTTCTGTGTCAACACCAGTTATGCCCGCGCAAGCGATGCCCAGTACATCTAGCGCACCAATTGCTATTACTATGCAGCAGTAATGGATAATTCTCTCGCAGCATTTTTATCCAAACTGCCAGCTTTTCCTAGGAAGCGTGATTGCTCAGTTTTAAATACAGAAAATGAGCAAGCAGACACAGAGGATAATTTATCTGTAGTGCCCTCACATCAATCTGACTTGGCGGTGAGGGAGGGCCTGTCTGAGGGAGAAATTTCTGACACAGGAAAAGTTTCTCAGCAGGCAGAGCCTGATTCCATAGCATTTAAATTTAAGCTAGAACACCTCCACGCCCTACTTAAGGAGGTCCTAGCTACGCTTGATGATTGTGAACCTTTGGTGGTCCCAGAAAAATTGTGTAAAATGGATAAATTCTTAAGGTCCCAGTACACACTGATGCGTTTCCGATACCTAAGAGGGTGGCGGATAAAGTGAATAAGGAGTGGGAGAAGCCAGGTGTACCTTTTGTTCCCCCTCCTATATTTAAGAAAATGTTCCCCATTGTTGACCCCAGAAGGGACGCGTGGCAGACGGTCCCTAAGGTAGAGGGGGCAGTTTCAACGCTAGCTAAGCGCACAACTATACCAATAGAAGACAGTTGCTCTTTCAAAGATCCTATGGATAAAAAATTAGAAGGTTTACTTAAGAAAATTTTTGTTCAACAAGGTTTTCTTCTTCAACCAATTTCTTGCATTATTCCTGTAACCACTGCAGCTGCTTTTTGGTTTGAGGAATTAGAAAACTCGCTCCAGAAGGAGACTTCTTATGATGAAGTCATGGATAGAATTCACGCCCTGAAGTTGGCTAATTCTTTCATTACAGATGCCGCTTTTCAGTTAGCTAAATTAGCGGCGAAAATTTATGGTTTCGCAATAGTGGCGCGTAGAGCGCTTTGGCTAAAATCATGGTCGGCGGATGTGTCGTCCAAAACAAAATTGCTTAATATTCCTTTTAAGGGTAAGACCCTATTTGGGCCAGAGTTGAAAGAAATTATTTCAGATATCACTGGGGGAAAGGGACATGCCCTTCCACAGGATAGGCCTCTCAAAGCTAAAAATAAGTCTAATTTTCGTTCCTTTGCAATTTCAGGAACGGACCGGCTTCTACCTCTACAGCCTCTAGGCAAGAGGGTAACGCATCCCAACCCAAACCAGCATGGAAACCATTGCAAGGCTGGAACAAGGGTAAACAGGCCAAAAAGCCTGCTGCTGCTACCAAGACAGCATGAAGGGGTAGCCCCCGATCCGGGACCGGATCTAGTAGGGGGCAGACTTTCTTTGCTCAGGCCTGGGCAAGAGATGTTCCGGACCCCTGGGCACTAGAAATTGTCTCAGGGGTATCTTCTAGAATTCAAGGATTTTCCTCCAAGGGGAAGGTTCCACATGTCTCGCTTATCTTTAGACCAGATAAAGAGACAGGCATTCTTACATTGCGTAGAAGACCTTTTAAAAATGGGAGTGATAGAAAGTTTCAATGGCAAACCTGCTCAAGGAATGGTCCCTAGGCGAGTACTACGAGATCCTTAGAATACAACTATGAGTAAGGTACTAGCTACTCTGCTGCTGAAAGCTCTTTATATTCTTTTTTATGAATCTTATGCTTTTTCTTTTGTCTTTCTCATTGTATGTCACATGTAATGTATCAGTTGTATATGGAGGAGGTTTGTGGTTTAATAAAAAATATTTTATCTAAAAATGGGAGTGATACACCCAGTTCCAACAGCAGAACAAGGACTGGGATTTTACTCAAACCTGTTTGTAGTTCTCAAAAAGGAAGGAACTTTCAGGCCAATTCTGGATTTAAAGATCCTAAACAAATTCCTCAGAGTTCCATCATTCAAAATGGAAACCATTCGGACAATTTTACCAATGATCCAGGAGGGTCAATATATGACTACCGTGGACTTAAAGGATGCGTACCTGCATATTCCTATCCACAAAGATCACCATCAGTTTCTGAGGTTCGCCTTTCTGGACAAGCATTACCAGTTCGTGGCTCTTCCCTTCGGATTGGCCACTGCTCCCAGAATTTTCACAAAGGTGCTAGGGTCCCTTCTAGCGGTGCTAAGGCCAAGGGGCATTGCAGTAGCACCTTACCTAGACGACATTTTAATACAGGCGTCGTCCTTTCACAAAGCAAGGGCTCATACGGACATTGTTCTAGCCTTTCTAAGGTCTCACGGGTGGAAGGTGAACATAGAAAAAAGTTCTCTGTCCCCATTCACAAGGGTTCCCTTCCTGGGAACAATAATAGACTCGGTAGAAATGAAAATCTTTCTGACGGAGGTCAGGAAATTAAAACTTTTGAACACTTGTCGAGTTCTTCAATCCATTCCTCAACCCTCCAGTGTATGGAGGTAATAGGACTAATGGTTGCGGCAATGGACGTGGTTCCCTTTGCTCGAATTCATTTAAGACCATTGCAACTGTGCATGCTCAAACAATGGAATGGGGATTATGCAGATTTGTCTCCCCAGATTCAGATGGACCAGAAAACCAGAGACTCACTCCTCTGGTGGTTGTCTCAGGATCACCTGTCTCAGGGAATGAGTTTCCGAAGACCGGAGTGGATCATTGTCACGACCAACGCCAGCCTCTTAGGCTGGGGCACGGTCTGGGAGTCCCTGAAGGCTCAGGGTCTATGGTCTCGGGAAGAATCTCTTCTCCCGATAAACATTTTGGAATTGAGTTATATTCAATGCGCTCCAGGCATGGCCTCAACTAGCGGAGGCCAAATTCATCAGATTTCAGTCGGACAACATGACGACTGTAGCTTACATCAATCATCAGGGGGGAACAAAGAGTTCCCTGGCGATGAGGGAGGTATCCAAGATCATCAAATGGGCAGAGGATCACTCCTGCCATCTATCAGCAATTCACATCCCAGGAGTGGACAACTGGGAAGCGGATTATCTGAGTCGTCAGACTTTCCATCCGGGGGAGTGGCAACTCCACCCGTAGTTTTTTGCTCAGCTGACCCAGCTATGGGGCATTCCAGATCTGGATCTGATGGCGTCACGTCAGAACTCCAAAGTTCCATGTTATGGGTCCAGGTCCAGGGATCCCAAGGCGACATTGGTAGATGCCTTAGTAGCGCCTTGGTCGTTCAATCTAGCTTATGTCTTTCCACCGTTTCCCCTTCTCCCCCGGCTAGTAGCCAGGATCAAACAGGAGAAGGCTTCGGTAATTCTGATAGCTCCTGCGTGGCCACGCAGGACTTGGTATGCAGACCTGGTGAATATGTCATTGGTTCCACCATGGAAGCTGCCTTTGAGACAGGACCTTCTAATTCAAGGTCCATTTGAACATCCAAACCTAGTTTCTCTGCAACTGACTGCTTGGAGATTGAACGCTTGATTCTATCTAAGCGTGGGTTTTCGTAATCAGTTATAGATACTCTGATCCAGGCTAGAAAACCTGTCACCAGGAAAATTTACCATAAGATATGGCGGAAATATCTTTGCTGGTGCGAATCCAAGGGTTACTCATGGAGTAAGATTAGGATTCCAAGGATACTATCTTTTCTCCAAGAAGGATTGGAGAAAGGTCTATCATCTAGTTCCTTAAAAGGACAGATATCTGCTCTGTCTGTTTTGTTACACAAGCGCCTGGCAGCCATGCCAGATATTCAGATGTTTTTACAGGCTTTAGTCAGAATCAAGCCTGTCTACAGACCTGTGGCTCCTCCATGGAGTTTAAATTTAGTTCTTTCAGTTCTTCAAGGGGTTCCGTTTGAACCTCTACATTCCATAGATATTAAGTTACTATCTTGGAAAGTTTTGTTTTTAGTAGCTATTTCTTATGCTAGAAGAGTTTCTGAATTGTCTGCTTTGCAGTGTAATTCACCCTATCTGGTGTTCCATACAGATAAGGTTGTTTTACGTACCAAACCTGGTTTTCTTCAAAAAGTGTTTTCCAATAAGAATATCAACCAGGAAATAGTTGTTCCTTCTCTGTGTCCTAATCCAGTTTCTAACAAGGAACGTCTGTTACACAATCTTGAAGTGGTTCGTGCTTTATGCTTTAAAGTTTTATCTAAAAGCAACTAAAGACTTCAGACAAACATCGTCCTTGTTTGTCGTCTATTCTGGCAAGAGGAGAGGTCAAAAGGCGACTGCGACCTCTCTGTCCTTCTGGCTAAAAAGCATCATCCGGTTGGCTTATGAGACTGCTGAAAGGCAGCCTCCTGAACGAATTACAGCTCACTCTACTAGAGCTGTGGCTTCCACATGGGCTTTCAAGAATGAGGCTTCTGTTGAACAGATTTGTAAGGCAGCGACTTGGTCTTCACTGCATATGTTTGCCAAATTTTACAAATTCGATACTTTTGCTTCTTCTGAGGCTATTTTTGGGAGAAAGGTTTTGCAAGCAGTGGTGCCTTCCGTTTAGGTTACCTGACTTGTTCCCTCCCTTCATCTGTGTCCTAAAGCTTTGGAATTGGTTCCCACAAGTAAGGATGAAGCCGTGGACCGGATACACCAATGTAGGAGAAAACAGAATTTATGTTTACCTGATAAATTTCTTTCTCCTACGGTGTATCCGGTCCACGGCCCGCCCTGGCATTTTGGTCAGGTTTAAATTATTTTTTTGTAAACTACAGTCACCACTGCACCCTATGGTTCTCCTTTTTCTCCTAACCGTCGGTCAAATGACTGGGGGGGCGGAGCCTGAGGGGAGCTATATGGACAGCTTTGCTGTGTGCTCTCTTTGCCACTTCCTGTAGGGATTGAGAATATCCCACAAGTAAGGATGAAGCCGTGGACTGGATACACCGTAGGAGAAAGAAATTTATCAGGTAAACATAAATTCTGTTTTTTCTGGCTAAAAAGCGTTTTTTGCAGTTTTCAGTAAAAGTTGCGCTTTTAAAGATTTAAAGGTGCAGTACAGTTTTTTAGTATAATCACTTTTTCATATTATCAGTACTGCTAGTCTGTTCAACATGTCAGATTGTTCTATGTGTTTAAATGCCACTGTGGAACCCCCTTTGACTTTTTGTCCCTCGTGTACTGAGAGGGCCTTACAATGCAAAGCACAAATTTTATGTAAAGAAGATATGTGTTAAGATGGTTCTCAAGCTGAAGGGAATCTGGGTGTACCGCAAGTTTCTCCTCAAGCATCACAACCTTTTTTTTAAGCCCACCCAAGCGATACCTGGTTCTTTAACCGCGTCTAATTCATTTACTCTACAGGATATGGCTACAGTTATGTCAAATACCCTTACAGAGGTTTTATCTAAGCTGCCGGTGTTACAGGGTAAACGTATCAGGACAGAGGTCCATGAGAATGCTACAACCTCTGATGCTTTAGTAGCTATTTCCGATGTACCCTCACAGGGATCTGATTTGGGGGTCAGGGAACTTATGTCTAAGGGGGTACTTTCTGACTCAGGAAGTATGTTACCTCAGAAAGATGTGGACAATATGTCCTTTAGATTTAAGCTTGAACACCTCCGTCTATTACTTCGGGAGGTTTTAGCGACTCTGGATGACTGTGACTCTATTGTGGTTCCACCAGAGAAATTATGTAAGATGGACAAATACCTAGAGGTTCCTACTTTCTCTGTTTTTCGGTGCCTAAAAGAATTTCGGAAATTATTACGCGGGAATGGGAAAGGCCGGTATTCCTTTCTCTCCTTCCCCTAATTTTAAGAAAATGTTTCCCATACCGGATACCGTGCGGGACTCTTGGCAAACGGTCCCTAAGGTGGAGAGAGCTATATCTACTCTGGCTAAGCGTACAACTATTCCAATTGAAGACAGTTGTGCTTTCAAAGACCCTATGGATAAGAAATTGGAGGGTCTTCTAAAGAAAATGTTTATTCAACAGGGTTTCCTTTTACAGCCTACGGCCTGCATTGTACCAGTTACTACTGCGGCGGCCTTATGGTTTGATGCATTAGAGGAGTCTCTTAAGACAGACTCCCTTAGAGGATATCTTAGATTGAATTAAAGCCCTTAGGTTGGCTAATTCCTTTATTACAGATACCGCCTTTCAAATTGCCAAATTGGCGGCTAAGAATGCTGGATTTGCCATTTTAGCATGCAGAGCGTTATGGTTAAAATCTTGGTCTGCGGATGTCTCATCTAAGTCAAAGCTTTTGGCTATTCCTTTTAAGGGCAAACCCCTATTCGGACCTGATTTAAAAGAAATAATTTCTGACATTACGGGAGGTAAGGGTCATCTCCTACCTCAGGATAAGACTTCTAAAATGAGGGGTAAACAAAATAATTTTCGTTCCGTTCTGAACTTTAGAGGAGTCCCCACTTCTTCCTCTTCTTCCACCAAGCAGAAAGGGAATTCTGCTCAGGCCAAGTCCGTCTGGAGACCCAACCAGGCTTGGAATAAGGGTAAACAACCCAAAAAGCCCGCTGCTGCTACCAAAACAGCATGAAGGGGCGGCCCCCGATCCGGGACCGGATCTGGTAGGGGGCAGACTTTCTCTCTTTGCCCAGGCTTGGGTAAGAGATGTTCAGGATCCTTGGACACTGGAAATCGTATCCCAAGGGTATCAGATGGAATTTAAAAGTTCTCCTCCAAGGGGGATGTTTCTTCTTTCACGATTGTCTGCAGACCAGACAAAAAGAGAGGCGTTCTTACGTTGTGTAAAAGACCTCTAATAGATTCCTTATCTATGAGGATCTTCTTGACAGAGGTCAGAAAGCTAAAGATTCTGAATACATGCCGAGCCTTTCAGTCCACTCCTCGGCCATCAGTGGCCCAGTGCATGGAGGTAATTGGATTGATGGTGCCGGGAATGGACATCGTTCCGTTTGCTCGTTTTCATCTCAGACCTCTACAGCTGAGCATGCTCAGACAGTGGAACGGAGATTATTCAAATTTGTCTCCTCAGATAGATCTGGATCAGGAGACAAGAGACTCTCTACTTTGGTGGTTGTCTCAGGATCATCTGTCCCAAGAGACATACTTTCGCAGACCTTCATGGGTGATAGTGACGACAGACGCCAGCCTTCTAGGTTGGAGTGCATTCTGGAATTCCCTTAAGGTTCAGGGTGTGTGGACCCAGTCGTAGTCCCTTCTTCCTATCAATATTCTGGAATTGAGAGCAATATTGAATGCGCTTCAGGCATGGCCTCAGTTGGCTTCGGCCAAGTTCATTCGCTTTCAGTCGGACAACATTACGACTGTGGCTTACATCAATCATCAAGGGGGAACAAAAAGTCCCTTGGCGATGACAGAAGTATCCAAGATAATTCGATGGGCGGAGGCTCACTCTTGTTATCTGTCAGCAATATACATCCCAGGAGTGGACAACTGGGAAGCGAACTTTCTAAGCAGACAAACGTTCCATCCGGGGGAATAGGAACTCCATCCGGAGGTCTTTGCCACTCTGATTCTCAGATGGGGCAGACCAGAATTGGATCTGATGGCGTCTCGTCAGAATGCCAAGCTCCCGAGATACGGATCCAGGTCGAGGGATCCCTAGGCCGAACTGATAGATGCCTTGGCAGTGCCTTGGTCGTTCAACCTAGCTTATGTGTTTCCACCGTTTGCCCTTCTTCCCCGGGTAATTGCTCGGATTAAACAGGAGAAGGCTTCAGTGATTCTAATCGCGCCTGCGTGGCCTCGCTGGACTTGGTATGCCGATCTAGTGGACATGTCCTCTCTGCTACCGTGGAAGCTTCCATTGAGGCAGGACCTTCTCATTCAGGGACCCTTTCAACACCCAAATCTAGTTTCTCTGCAACTGACCGCTTGGAGATTGAACGCTTGATTTTATCTAAGCGGGGGTTCTCTGATGCGGTTATTCATACTTTGATTCAGGCACGTAAGACTGTTACTAGAAAGATCTACCAGAAGATATGGCGAAAATATCTTTATTGGTGTGAATCCAAGAGCTACTCATGGAGTAGAATTAGGATTCCTAGAATTCTATTCTGTCTTTTCTCCAAGAAGGATTGGAGAAAGGGTTATCAGCTAGTTCCTTAAAGGGACAAATTTCTGCTTTGTCGATTTTACTGCACAAGCGTTTGGCAGATGTTCCAGACGTTCAGTCTTTTTGTCAGGCTTTGACCAGAATCAAGCCTGTGTTCAGACCAATCACTCCACCCTGGAGTTTGAATTTAGTTCTTAATGTTCTTCAAGGGATTCCGTTTGAACCCATGCATTCCATAGATATTAAATTATTATTTTGGAAAGTTTTGTTTTTGGTTGCTATTTCTTCTGCTCCTAGAGTTTCTGAGCTTTCAGCGTTACAATGTGACTCGCCTTATCTTATCTTCCATTCTGATAAGGTGGTTTTACGTACTAAACCTGGATTTCTTCCTAAGGTTGTTTCTAATAAGAATATTAATCAGGAAATTGTTGTTCCTTCATTATTTCCTAAACCTTCTAAGAAGGGAGCGTATGTTGCACAACTTGGACGTGGTCCGTGCCCTGAAGTTTTACTTGCAGGCGACTAAGGATTTCTGTCAATCTTCTTCACTATTCATTGTTTTTTTCTGGAAAGCGTAGGGGTCAGAAAGCTACGGCTACCTCTCTTTCTTTTTGCCTGAAGAGTATCATCCGTCTGGCATATGAGACTGCTGGACAGCAGCCTCCTGAAAGAATTACGGCTCATTCTACTAGGGCTGGGGCTTCCTCATGGGCATTTAAGAACGATGCTTCTGTTGAACAGATTTGCAAGGCTGCAACTTGGTTGTCTCTTCATACTTTTTACAAATTTGATACTTTTGCTTCTTCTGAGTCTGGTTTTGGGAGAAAGGTTCTTCAAGCAGTGGTGCCTTCCGTTTAGGTTCCTGTCTTGTCCATCCCTTTCATCCGTGTCCTATAGCTTTGGTATTGGTATCCCACAAGTAAGGATGAAATCCGTGGACTTGTTATATCTTTGTAAAAGAAAAGGAAATTTTATACTTACCTGATAAATTTATTTCTTTTACGATAAGACGAGTCCACAGCCCACCCTGTCATTTTTAAGACAGGTATATATTTTATTTTATTAAACTTCAGTCACCTCTGCACCTTTGGCTTTTCCTTTCTCTTCCTAACTTCGGTCGAATGACTGGATTGGGAGGGAAGGGAGGAGTTATATATACAGCTCTGCTGTGGTGCTCTTTGCCACTTCCTGTCAGCAGGAGGATAAATCCCACAAGTAAGGATGAAATCCGTGGACTCGTCCTATCGTAAAAGAAATAAATTTATCAGATAAGCATAAATTTCCTTTTCTTCCTAAACCACAGTGGACATGATTGTCATTAGCTCACCCAATGTTTCTAGCTAGTTCCCAGTTGTGCTGCTCCTTCAACCAAGGATACCAAGAGAATGAAGCATATTTGATAATAGACGTACATGGGAACGTTGTTTAAAAGTGTATTCTCTATCTGAATCATGAAAGAAAGCATTTGGGTTTCATGTCCTTTAACTTTCTATGTAAAATGTACAGTTGCATATACCAGTAGCTACTGCACAGTATCACTTTCTCAGGTTTTCCTGAGAAAAAATGTAATTTACAACTCATGTGTCTGCCCACAACACTATATGAACATTTTAATAAGGTCCTAATCACACTTGATGCATAGCTCAGGAATATAGACATTCAAGTGTATAGGTATTTGAATGTTATATGCTTCACATGCGAACACTTTCACATTTTGTTAGGCCAGTATTCTATTCCCAGCCAATTTTGTGTTTTTCTGAGAACAACCATTTCTGACATTTAAAAATGCTTTTCCAACTAGTAAAAAAAAGTGGTTCAGGGCATAGCTTATCAGATGGGAGGAGTGTTATAGGAAAGTTGTCCTTTATAACTGATATCAATGGTACATTCTATACACTACAAACATTTTTCTATGTAGATCAGTGGTACATTGAGTCATTTCTAGGTGTTTGTCATCCAGACATGAGCTTTTTTCAATTTTTTGTGCTCTTCCTCGGTTAAGTGCGTTTCTTGTAAGCACATTATATCGGCTTTGCTCATTTTAAGATGGTTCAAAATGGCCAAGTTATAATTTTTACCATTTTTAATACCATCTTCCAAATAAACCAAACCTTGACTTTCTGCGAGATTTAATTCACCAATATTGCAAATACAAAAATAGTGAAGAAAATATAAAGTAGTGAAAGAAAAAGTTAAATTGTTATAATATACAGTACTTGTGAGCCTTTAGTATTGCATATAGTGTCATTTTCATTCTCAAATCTCACCTTTTATATCACATTTCTGCTTTCTTTAACCATTAACTTATTTGCTATTTAAAAATTTACATCTTTTTTTAAAGGGGTAGCTATCCTTATTTGCAGTTTTACACAAATTAACCCCATTCACCCTTAGTATGTTAATTTTTTTTATGCTCTTCAAATAAAAGCCTTTCTTGTAAATACATTAACTTTATATTTCTCCAACATAGGTGTGTCCGGTCCACGGCGTCATCCTTACTTGTGGGATATTCTCTTCCCCAACAGGAAATGGCAAAGAGCCCAGCAAAGCTGGCCACATGATCCCTCCTAGGCTCCGCCTACCCCAGTCATTCTCTTTGCCGTTGTACAGGCAACATCTCCACGGAGATGGCTTAGAGTTTTTTAGTGTTTAACTGTAGTTTTTATTATTCAATCAAGAGTTTGTTATTTTAAAATAGTGCTGGTATGTACTATTTACTCTGAAACAGAAAAGAGATGAAGATTTCTGTTTGTATGAGGAAAATGATTTTAGCAACCGTTACTAAAATCCATGGCTGTTCCACACAGGACTGTTGAGAGGAATTAACTTCAGTTGGGGGAACAGTGAGCAGTCTTTTGCTGCTTGAGGTATGACACATTCTAACAAGACGATGTAATGCTGGACGCTGTCATTTTCCCTATGGGATCCGGTAAGCCATTTTTATTCACACAGTAAATAAGGGCTTCACAAGGGCTTATTAAGACTGTAGACATTTTCTGGGCTAAATCGATCATATTTACACATATTTAGCCTTGAGGAATCATTTAATCTGGGTATTTTTTGTAAAATAATATCGGCAGGCACTGTTTTAGACACTTTATTCTATTGGGGCTTTCCCTAATCATAGTCAGAGCCTCATTTCTCCAACATAGGTGTGTCCGGTCCACGGCGTCATCCTTACTTGTGGGATATTCTCTTCCCCAACAGGAAATGGCAAAGAGCCCAGCAAAGCTGGTCACATGATCCCTCCTAGGCTCCGCCTACCCCAGTCATTCTCTTTGCCGTTGTACAGGCAACATCTCCACGGAGATGGCTTAGAGTTTTTTAGTGTTTAACTGTAGTTTTTATTATTCAATCAAGAGTTTGTTATTTTGAAATAGTGCTGGTATGTACTATTTACTCAGAAACAGAAAAGAGATGAAGATTTCTGTTTGTATGAGGAAAATGATTTTAGCAACCGTCACTAAAATCCATGGCTGTTCCACACAGGACTGTTGAGAGCAATTAACTTCAGTTGGGGGAACAGTGTGCAGTCTCTTGCTGCTTGAGGTATGACACATTCTAACAAGACGATGTAATGCTGGAAGCTGTCATTTTCCCTATGGGATCCGGTAAGCCATGTTTATTCAGCAAGTAAATAAGGGCTTCACAAGGGCTTATTAAGACTGTAGACTTTTTCTGGGCTAAATCGATTCATTATTAACACATATTTAGCCTTGAGGAATCATTTTATCTGGGTATTTTGATATAATAATATCGGCAGGCACTGTATTAGACACCTTATTCTTTAGGGGCTTTCCCAAAGCATAAGCAGAGCCTCATTTTCGCGCCGGTGTTGCGCACTTGTTTTTGAGAGGCATGGCATGCAGTCGCATGTGAGAGGAGCTCTGATACTTAGAAAAGACTTTCTGAAGGCGTCATTTGGTATCGTATTCCCCTTTGGGCTTGGTTGGGTCTCAGCAAAGCAAATACCAGGGACTGTAAAGGGGTTAAAGTTCAAAACGGCTCCGGTTCCGTTATTTTAAGGGTTAAAGCTTCCAAATTTGGTGTGCAATACTTTTAAGGCTTTAAGACACTGTGGTGAAAATTTGGTGAATTTTGAACAATTCCTTCATGTTTTTTCGCAATTGCAGTAATAAAGTGTGTTCAGTTTAAAATTTAAAGTGACAGTAACGGTTTTATTTTAAAACGTTTTTTGTACTTGTTATCAAGTTTATGCCTGTTTAACATGTCTGAACTTCCAGATAGACTGTGTTCTGAATGTGGGGAAGCCAGAATTCCTATTCATTTAAATAAATGTGATTTATGTGATAATGACAATGATGCCCAAGATGATTCCTCAAGTGAGGGGAGTAAGCATGGTACTGCATCATTCCCTCCTTCGTCTACACGAGTCTTGCCCACTCAGGAGGCCCCTAGTACATCTAGCGCGCCAATACTCCTTACTATGCAACAATTAACGGCTGTAATGGATAATTCTGTCAAAAACATTTTAGCCAAAATGAACACTTATCAGCGTAAGCGCGGCTGCTCTGTTTTAGATACTGAAGAGCATGACGACGCTGATAATAATATTTCCGAAGGGCCCCTAACCCAGTCTGATGGGGCCAGGGAGGTTTTGTCTGAGGGAGAAATTACTGATTCAGGGAACATTTCTCAACAGGCTGAACCTGATGTGATTGCATTTAAATTTAAGTTGGAACATCTCCGCATTCTGCTTAAGGAGGTATTATCCACTTTGGATGATTGTGACAAGTTGGTCATCCCAGAGAAACTATGTAAAATGGACAAGTTCCTAGAGGTGCCGGGGCTCCCAGAAGCTTTTCCTATACCCAAGCGGGTGGCGGACATTGTTAACAAGGAATGGGAAAGGCCCGGTATTCCTTTCGTCCCTCCCCCCATATTTAAAAAATTGTTTCCTATGGTCGACCCCAGAAAGGACTTATGGCAGACAGTCCCCAAGGTCGAGGGAGCGGTTTCCACTTTAAACAAACGCACCACTATACCCATAGAGGATAGTTGTGCTTTCAAAGATCCTATGGATAAAAAATTAGAAGGTTTGCTTAAAAAGATGTTTGTTCAGCAAGGTTACCTTCTACAACCAATTTCATGCATTGTCCCTGTCGCTACAGCCGCATGTTTCTGGTTCGATGATCTGATAAAGGCGGTCGATAGTGAGTCTCCTCCTTTTGAGGAGATTATGGACAGAATCAATGCTCTCAAATTGGCTAATTCTTTCACCCTAGACGCCACTTTGCAATTGGCTAGGTTAGCGGCTAAGAATTCTGGGTTTGCTATTGTGGCGCGCAGAGCGCTTTGGTTGAAATCTTGGTCGGCTGATGCGTCTTCCAAGAACAAGCTACTTAACATTCCTTTCAAGGGGAAAACGCTGTTTGGCCCTGACTTGGAAGAGATTATCTCTGATATCACTGGGGGTAAGGGCCACGCCCTTCCTCAGGATCGGCCTTTCAAGGCAAAAAATAAACCTAATTTTCGTCCCTTTCGTAGAAACGGACCAGCCCAAGGTGCTACGTCCTCTAAGCAAGAGGGTAATACTTCTCAAGCCAAGCCAGCTTGGAGACCAATGCAAGGCTGGAACAAGGGAAAGCAGGCCAAGAAACCTGCCACTGCTACCAAGACAGCATGAAATGTTGGCCCCCGATCCGGGACCGGATCTGGTGGGGGGCAGACTCTCTCTCTTCGCTCAGGCTTGGGCAAGAGATTTTCTGGATCCTTGGGCGCTAGAAATAGTCTCCCAAGGTTATCTTCTGGAATTCAAGGGACTTCCCCCAAGGGGGAGGTTCCACAGGTCTCAGTTGTCTTCAGACCACATAAAAAGACAGGCATTCTTACATTGTGTAGAAGACCTGTTAAAAATGGGAGTGATTCATCCTGTTCCATTAAGAGAACAAGGGATGGGGTTCTACTCCAATCTGTTCATAGTTCCCAAAAAAGAGGGAACGTTCAGACCAATCTTAGATCTCAAGATCTTAAACAAGTTTCTCAAGGTTCCATCGTTCAAGATGGAAACCATTCGAACTATTCTTCCTTCCATCCAGGAAGGTCAATTCATGACCACGGTGGATTTAAAGGATGCGTATCTACATATTCCTATCCACAAGGAACATCATCGGTTCCTAAGGTTCGCATTCCTGGACAAACATTACCAGTTCGTGGCGCTTCCTTTCGGATTAGCCACTGCTCCAAGGATTTTCACAAAAGTACTAGGGTCCCTTCTAGCTGTGCTAAGACCAAGGGGCATTGCTGTAGTACCTTACTTGGACGACATTCTGATTCAAGCGTCGTCCCTTCCTCAAGCAAAGGCTCACACGGACATTGTCCTGGCCTTTCTCAGATCTCACGGATGGAAAGTGAACGTGGAAAAGAGTTCTCTATCCCCGTCAACAAGGGTTCCCTTCTTGGGAACAATAATAGACTCCTTAGAAATGAGGATTTTTCTGACAGAGGCCAGAAAAACAAAACTTCTAGACTCTTGTTGGATACTTCATTCCGTTCCTCTTCCTTCCATAGCTCAGTGCATGGAAGTGATCGGGTTGATGGTAGCGGCAATGGACATAGTTCCTTTTGCGCGCATTCATCTAAGACCATTACAACTGTGCATGCTCAGTCAGTGGAATGGGGACTATACAGACTTGTCTCCGAAGATACAAGTAAATCAGAGGACCAGAGACTCACTCCGTTGGTGGCTGTCCCTGGACAACCTGTCACAAGGGATGACATTCCGCAGACCAGAGTGGGTCATTGTCACGACCGACGCCAGTCTGATGGGCTGGGGCGCGGTCTGGGGAGCCCTGAAAGCTCAGGGTCTTTGGTCTCGGGAAGAATCTCTTCTACCGATAAATATTCTGGAACTGAGAGCGATATTCAATGCTCTCAAGGCTTGGCCTCAGCTAGCGAGGGCCAAGTTCATACGGTTTCAATCAGACAACATGACGACTGTTGCGTACATCAACCATCAGGGGGGAACAAGGAGTTCCCTGGCGATGGAAGAAGTGACCAAAATCATTCAATGGGCGGAGACTCGCTCCTGCCACCTGTCTGCAATCCACATCCCAGGAGTGGAAACTTGGGAAGCGGATTTTCTGATTCGTCAGACATTGCATCCGGGGGTGTGGGAACTCCATCCGGAAATCTTTGCCCAAATCACTCAACTGTGGGGCATTCCAGACATGGATCTGATGGCCTCTCGTCAGAACTTCAAGGTTCCTTGCTACGGGTCCAGATCCAGGGATCCCAAGGCGACTCTAGTAGATGCACTAGTAGCACCTTGGACCTTCAACCTAGCTTATGTATTCCCGCCGTTTCCTCTCATCCCCAGGCTGGTAGCCAGGATCAATCAGGAGAGGGCGTAGGTGTTCTTGATAGCTCCTGCGTAACCACGCAGGACTTGGTAGGCAGATCTGGTGAATATGTCATCGGCTCCACCATGGAAGCTACCTTTGAGACGAGACCTTCTTGTTCAAGGTCCGTTCGAACATCCGAATCTGGTCCTACTCCAGCTGACTGCTTGGAGATTGAACGCTTGATCTTATCAAAGCGAGGGTTCTCAGATTCTGTTATTGATACTCTTGTTCAGGCCAGAAAGCCTGTAACTAGAAAAATTTACCACAAAATATGGATAAAATATATCTGTTGGTGTGAATCTAAAGGATTCCCTTGGGACAAGGTAAAGATTCCTAGGATTCTATCCTTTCTTCAAGAAGGATTGGAGAAAGGATTATCTGCAAGTTCCTTGAAGGGACAGATTTCTGCCTTGTCTGTGTTACTTCACAAAGAGCTGGCAGCTGTGCCAGATGTTCAAGCCTTTGTTCAGGCTCTGGTTAGAATCAAGCCTGTTTACAAACCTTTGACTCCTCTTTGGAGTCTCAACTTAGTTCTTTCAGTTCTTCAGGGGGTTCCGTAGAACCCTTACATTCCGTTGATATTAAGTTATTATCTTGGAAAGTTTTGTTTTTGGCTGCAATTTCTTCCGCTAGAAGAGTTTCAGAATTATCTGCTCTGCAGTGTTCTCCTCCTTATCTGGTGTTCCATGCAGATAAGGTGGTTTTACGTACTAAACCTGGTTTTCTTCCAAAAGTTGTTTCTAACAAAAACATTAACCAGGAGATAGTCGTGCCTTCTTTGTGTCCGAAACCAGTTTCGAAGAAGGAACGTTTGTTGCACAATTTGGATGTTGTTCGCGCTCTAAAATTCTATTTAGATGCTACAAAGGATTTTAGACAAACATCTTCCTTGTTTGTTGTTTATTCTGGTAACAGGAGAGGTCAAAAAGCAACTTCTACCTCTCTCTCTTTTTGGATTAAAAGCATCATCAGATTGGCTTACGAGACTGCCGGACGGCAGCCTCCTGAAAGAATCACAGCTCATTCCACTAGGGCTGTGGCTTCCACATGGGCCTTCAAGAACGAGGCTTCTGTTGATCAGATATGTAGGGCAGCGACTTGGTCTTCACTGCTCACTTTTACCAAATTTTACAAGTTTGATACTTTTGCTTCTTCTGAGGCTATTTTTTGGGAGAAAGGTTTTGCAAGCCGTGGTGCCTTCCATTTAGGTGACCTGATTTGCTCCCTCCCTTCATCCGTGTCCTAAAGCTTTGGTATTGGTTCCCACAAGTAAGGATGACGCCGTGGACCGGACACACCTATGTTGGAGAAAACAGAATTTATGTTTACCTGATAAATTACTTTCTCCAACGGTGTGTCCGGCCCACGGCCCGCCCTGGTTTTTTAATCAGGTCTGATAATTTATTTTCTTTAACTACAGTCACCACGGTATCATATGGTTTCTCCTATGCAAATATTCCTCCTTAACGTCGGTCGAATGACTGGGGTAGGCGGAGCCTAGGAGGGATCATGTGGCCAGCTTTGCTGGGCTCTTTGCCATTTCCTGTTGGGGAAGAGAATATCCCACAAGTAAGGATGACGCCGTGGACCGGACACACCGTTGGAGAAAGTAATTTATCAGGTAAACATAAATTCTGTTTTTATTATATCGGGCCTGCTACTTCCAAGGTGACTAAATCAGACTTTTTCTTTACTAGGGGGCTTCATGCTACCTCGATTCCAAAAAATAATTTTAACCATTAAAACCCTCTTCCTGACAGGGCCATATCTTCCTACATATCTTAACTTGCAAATGTTGCAGGCAACAAAGAAATAGCAAAGTATATGAAACAAAAAGCAGAGAGAAGAGAAAAGGAGGGAGGAAAATCAAAGCAAGAAAAAGGCCAAAGGCAAAAAAAAAAGTAAACAGCAAACATAATTAGATGGATTATGCTTGTCATTATATAATAAATAGTTTTTAGCTTTCTGAAGTATCGAATATTATTTTCTCATTTCCCACTTTCACCTTTAATTTTGCTAGAAATAGCAGTGCCAGGATAGAACAAATTGGGGAGAAAAGTCTTCTTTTCCTAGCTATTTTTGCTGAATAATCTTTAAAAATAATTTATTTATTTTACCCTCGAAGGATATGCTTCCCATCTTTCTGTATGCTTTCATCATCTCAGTTTCTGCTTGCAAGCTTAAAGGTACAGTCTACACCAGAATTCTTATTGTTTTAGAATATAATCCCTTTATTACCCATTCCCTAGTTTTGCATAACCAACACAGTTATATTAATACACTTTTTACCTCTGTGACTATCCTGTATCTAAGCCTCTGCAAACTGCCCCCTTATTTCAGTTCTTTTCACAGACTTGCATTTTAGCTAATCAGTGCTGACTCCTAGGTAACTCCACGTGCGTGAGCACAGTGTTATCTACATGACACATATGAAGTAAAACACCCTCTAGTGGTGAAAACTGTCAAAATTCCTTTAGATAAGAGGCTGCCTTCAAGGTCTAAGAAATTAGCATATGAACCTCATAGGTTTAGCTTTCAACTAAGAATACCAAGAGAACAAAGCAAAATTGGTGATAAAAGTACATTGGAAAGTTGATTAAAATGACATGCCCTATCTGAATGATGAAACTTTATTTTGGACTAGACTGTCCCTTTTAAGTATTTTTCACTGGTCTAGGACTGGTTTCTTTCCCTTGGTCTCCTTGGTTTGGTCCAAGTCTATGAGCCCTTTCCGCTTCAAATGTCTGCAGCAAATTCTAGGACTCCAGAATATTAAGCAAAGATTTTTCTGCAAATTCCAACAAGTCCTGCCATTTCATTGACTTTGGGAGGCCTATCACTCTCATATTGTTTCTCCTGCTTCGGTTCTCAAGATCTATCTTTTGCTGTAAAAAATCATTCTGTTTTAAGCAGTCGTTCATTTTTTTTCTTTATCATTTAATTGGTCTTCAATATTTGAAATCCTTTTTCAGCTTCTGATATTATTTCCATTGACACTTAACGCTAATTCAGGACACATTCAAGTTTAGGTGTGACTTCTACTTATGGAAAAATGAGAGCTGGAATTTAATAGACTATGGATTGCTGATCCACTTCTTCAGACACTGTTTCACCTATTTGTTTAGTTGAAGAGGAATTTCCTGTTTTGGAGCTCCTCTTTTATAGATTTCTAGACGTTCACATTTTTTTTAGATTGAAAACAAATTTTTCCTTACTTTTAGGATTATATTTAAGTAATTAGGCGAGTGTGTACACTTTTAATCAGTATGACATATTTCTTGCAATTCTTCTGCTCACCCTCTCAGAGGTTGTTATCACTTTTCCATTTGCTAGTTTAAAGTGTATGCCACAGTGAAATAAGCTGCTAAATTCCTTTATTTGGATAGAGGGTAAGCTGTTGTTTTCCTTAAAATTTGAATTGCCTTATTTCCATCTTAATATGGGAAGAGTTTACAGCTGCATTCCTTACTTGTGGGAAATACTGAACCTAGCCACCAGGAGGAGGCAAAGACACCCCAGCCAAAGTCTTAAATGCCTCCCCCACTTCCTCATAACCCCAGTCATTCTTTGCCTTTCGTCACAGGAGGTTGGCAGAGAAGTGTTAGAAGATTTCGGAGTAGTCTCTTATGGAGAGTAGTACTCTTCGAGATTGGACTGGAGTTTTAAGCAGTCCTGTCAGCCTCTCAGTGAGAGCATGGATGAAAATTAGAGTCCGGAGATGCAGGGAGAGTCTGCGAAACCATCCTGACTCATATTAAGAGCTCTATAGGTAATCTTCGTTGACGAGTTTCACTGCCTGCTTTCTTCATTAAAGTCCATGTCAGAAGCGATGCTACTAACTGTCACACTTGAAGGGCCGTGTTCCTGTTCCATGGCGTAGATTCTGGTAAGATTGTTTCATATTTTATACATGTATGATAACGCAAGAATACAGGGTCACAGTGTGACTCCTTTTATCTGTATAGAATCAAGGGTTTATATCTCCTTAGGGGGATTATTGAACAGGGGGGAATAATCTTATATGTTTATTTGATTTTATGCTGCTTTATGTGTGAGATGTTATGGGTTCATAGACTGTTATGGAATATACAGCTTGACGCCCTTTCTCATAACAAGGACGGTCCTGCATTGTGCACCATGTGATTGATTCCCTTTTTTTTCCTGACCGGGTGTCTATCAGAGAGGAGTCATAAATCTCTGTACTGTCTGGGTCATAGGAGGTGGTGAGTGCCCCAGCCATTGGGGTATAAGGGTGATGTTTTTTTTAATAAAATAAGATGTTTTATTTCTCTAGTTCTCCGGTTATTGCACTAGCGATGGAGGATTTTGTTACTTTAGAGGCCCTCTTTTCCTAATGAGTAATTCCTGTTTATGTGGTGAGGAGGCCTTAGTTCCGCCCTCTCAATTATGTTCCATATGCCTTGATAATGTGATAATACCAAACATGATTGATACCACGGAGCCGTCCACCTCTGAGGAGTTGTCCAGTGAGGTGCGTACCCTACATTCTTATATCTCTACACATGCAGTTTTCCCGTAGCATTGCTGATCCTCCATCTGGAGGGGGCCTTTTTTTACCAGACGTTACTGCTCAGTTCAGGCGGCGGTGTCTGCGGCCTTTAATGCTTTACCTCACCCTGCTAAGCGCAACAAAAGGTTACATATTGCACTTCTTCCCAGAGTACATCAGATAATTTATTGGATTTAATTTAGGGTTATCCGAGAATTAAGTTCTTTCTGAGACTTCAGAGTATGAACATTCTGGGTCGGAGTCTGCTGCCTCTAAACCTCCGGCTGCGGAGGAACCAGACTTTAGTTTAGGAATTTGCGCTTTCTTCTAAAGGAAGTTTTTGGCGAATTCAGAGGTTCCAGTGGCCATATTGCCTGATTAAATCTTTAATTCCTAAATTGGATAGAGTTTGAGAACAGGGTGGTACCTTATCCTTCCCTGCTCCTGTTAGATGGCGAACATTACTAAGAATGAATGGGACAGGATTGGATTCGTTTTCCCCCCTCTTCTCCCTTTAATAAATTTTCCCCGGTCCTGGACTCTCAATGGAGTTGTGAGGTTCCGTCCCTAAACGTACTACTATCCCGCTTGAAGATAGTTCTTCGTTTGAAGAGCCCATGGATAAAAGATGGGAACTCTGTTAAGAAAGATGTTTCAACATACGGGATATTTGTTTCAACTGGCAGAGGCTGTTGCAGCGGTTACTGGAGAAACTACCTTCTGGTGTGACTCCTTATAGGATTTGATAGGGGTGGAGAATCCCCTCGACGTTACTCAGAAAAGATTTACGGCCTTGAGGGTTGTTAATTCTTTTATCTGTGCTGCTATTAGGCAGTTTATTCGCTTGAATGCTATGGCTTCAGCTTTTTCTGTTCAGGCCCGTCGGGCTCTGGCTGAAGTCATGGTCTGCGGATATGACTTCTAAGTCTAGACTTCTTCCCTCCCTTTAAGGGAATGATTTTGTCTGGTCCAGGTTTGGACTCAATTATCTCCACGGTCACAGGGGGCAAGGGTGCCCTCCTACCCCAAGAGTATATGAACTAATCTAAGGGACGATTTTTGTTCTTTTCGTTCTGATAAAGCCCATGTCAGCAGTCCTCCTCTAAGCCAGAGCAAACCAAGAGCTCTTGGAAGCCGGCTCAGTCCTGGAATAAATCCAAGCAGAGGAAGAAGCCTGCCGAGTCTACTTCGGCATGGATGGGCGGTCCCCAGTCCTCTTCTGGATCATGTAGGGGGGCAGTATGTCACACTTTTCAGTCGCTTGGTTCAGGGACGTGCAGGATCCATGGGTCCTGGAGGTCATAGCTCAGGGTTATAAGATAGGTTTTAAGCCAGCCACTCAAGGGCAGATTCCTCCTGTCTTCCTGACCAGGAAGGAGGGAAGCCTTTCTGGGGTGTGTACTGGATCTGTCCTTTAGGAGTTATTGTCCCGGTGCCTATCGCAGTGAGAGGTTTGGGATGCTATTCAAACCTTTTTGTGGTCCCTAAGGAGGGAACTTTCTGTCCGATTCTGGACCTAAAGTGCTTAAGCAGGTTTTTAAATGTCCCCTCGTTTAAGATGCAGACAATAAGGTTCATTCTTTCCCTCGTTTGAGAGGGGTAGTTCATGACCACGATAGATCTGAAGGTTGCTCCCTACTTGTACCAATCCTCAAGGACCACTTCCAGTTCCTAAGGTTTGCCTTCCTGGACCAGCACTTCCAGTTTATTGCCTTCCATTTGGTCTAGCTAACAAATTTTTTCAAAGAGTGGACCATTCGGAATATCTCCTGTCTTCTTCGATCCCATGGATGGCAGATAATCTAGAGAGAGTTCTCTTGTATTAAGTACCAGGGTAGAATTCTCAAGGCACTATAATAGTCTCCATAGACATGAGAATATTTCTAACAGACCAGAGATGTTGCATGCTAGCTTCAACATGTCTTGCCCTCCAGATCTCCTTAAGGCCATCTGTGGCTCAGTGTATGGAGGTGATTGGTCTCATGGTGTCCAGCTTGGAAATTTCCTTTGCCAGGTTTCACCTCAGCCTGTTGCAACTGCGCATGCTGAACGAGTGGAACAGCGATCATTCGGATCTGTCTCAACAGATTTCTCTGGACAACCAATTGGTAGAATCACTCTCTTGGGGGTTTTGTCCGGATCACTTGTCCTGAGGGTCGTCCATCTCAAGACCTTCCTGGGTGAATTGACTATGATTGTGAGTCTGTCAGGATGGGGTGCCAAGGAGGCACAGGGCCTCTGGTTTCTGGAGGTAAAGCTCCCTCATTTCGGGCAATATACAATGCTCTGAATGCTTGGCCTTTGCTGGGTTCGTCCCTGTTAATCAAATTCCAATCAAACAATATATCCTCGGTGGCTTACATCAACCATCAGGGGGAACGAGAAGCTCCCTAGTTTTGAAGGAAGTATCTCGGATTCTGGTGTGGGGGAGATATGCATTTGTTCGCTGTCAGCGATCCACATTCCAGGTGTGGAAAGATTTGCAAGAGGAAGATCTGCAAAGATTTGCAAGAGGAAGATCTTATAACGTCTCAATACCAAGCTACCCAGATAGGGGTCGAGGTACAGGGATCCTCAGGCGGAGCTAACCGATGCATCAGCGGTGCCTTGGAGGTTCAATCTAATTTATCCTTTCCGGCCGTTACCACTACTTCCTAGTGTAGTGGCTCGAGTCAAGCAGGCGTCAGTGATACTGACTGCTCCGTCTTGGCCGCGAAGGATATGGTTCCCGGATCTAGTGGGGATGTCATCATCTCCTCAGTGGAAGTTACCTTGTCGCAGGGATCTGCTGACCAAGGACTCTTTGTTCATCAATGTCTAAATTCTGACTGCGTGGAGATTGAACGCTTAGTCCTAGCCAAGAGAAGGTTTTCTGAGAGAGTTATTTTTGCTCTTATTTAAGCTTGTAAGCTGGTTGCTCATCGCATCTATTGAAAGGTGTGGAGGACCTAATTATTCTGTTCTCCAGGATAAACTGGAGAAGGGCTTTTCTGCAAGTCCCCTGAAGGGACAGTTTTCGACCCTGTCTGTGTTACTGCACAAGAGGTTTGCAGAGCTTCCAGATGTGCAGCCATTTGTTAAAACTCTGCTGGGATCAGACCTGTGTTAAGATCTAAGGCTCCTCGGAGTTTAAATCTTGTCCTTAAGGTTTTGCATTGGGTTCCGTTGGAGCCTATACATGAAGTAGACATTAAATTGTTGTCTTGGAAGGTTCCTTTTCTACTGGCTAAGAGTATCTGTGATTGCTGCTTTGCAATGTATTCCTCCTTATCTGACTTTTCAAGCCGATAAGGCTGTTCTACGAAGTAAAAATATAAGTAGAGGGCGCTAAAAAAAGTTAAAGATATCACAAACGTTATCCTAAGGACATAATAGACAGAATTAATGTCTATATATACATTAAATCTTAAAAATTATATCCCAGTACAAAAATGCAATTTATATTACAAAATATTTTATTTACCAAAAGTCTACAATCAGTAGTACATACTCGAGCAGTTAATTTTAGGGACGCCTCCCATACACATAAAAATACTCCTATCTGCTATTTGTTCAGTTGATCAGATAAATTACATATATCATTAGCCAATAATAATGTTGTTGTCATAAATTTAAAACCTCATACCACCATGGGAAAAAAAAACATACTTTGCTACTTTTTGTAAGTATGAGAACTCCATCCACTTAAATTTAAGTATATCTTAAAGGTGTACTAGGGGAAGTTTGTTTACAAGAAAAAAATGACGCCTCTTTAAAAATCCGGAGTTAGGCACTGTCTCTTATATCGAGTCTCCTGCCTCAGAATACTATAGCATACAGCAATGGTGCAAACATATGGATTTACCTTGAAATCGTGAGTAAACTGTTCAGCAGGTTTGGTGACACTTATTAGCAACACTTGGTTTACCTGCATGAGTTATTATCTCTGCTTCGGTTCCTTACCGCAGTTATTCAAGCGTGTTTACAGCCTCTTACAAGCTCCTCTCTTAGCGTTCACGTGACTACACCTTACATCACAGCACGGATCCTCTGTGTAGCGGCTTTGCTTAAAGCTGAGTTGGATATAAAGAGTCTCCTTTGGACATAATAGTAAGCTTCAGCATAGAATAGCAATACGAATCTCCTTGCACTTAGTGCTAATAGCACCCAAGTGATATCGGTCGTAGCTGAAATTATAACCCGGGTTATTTTAGTTTTTCACAATATGTTGATACTGGATTAGGTGTAATCAGTATAGTTGTGCCAGTCTTTTAGCATTAAAAGTTTATAGCCTGTTTAATTCACAACATCAATCAAGAGATTGTGGTTCCTTTCTTATGTCCTAATCCTTCTTCGTCGAAGGAATGTTTACAACGTGTTTCTGGATGTGGTTTGTGCCTTGAAGTTCTATCTTCGGGCCATGAAGGAATTTAGACAAACCTCTTTCTCTGTTTTCTTTTCCGGGAAGCATAGGGGTCAGAGGGCCTCTTCGGCTTCCTTATCTTTTTGGCTGAGGAGTGTCATCCGTTTAGCATAGAAACAGCGGGACATAAGCCTCCTCTGAGGATTACGGCTCATTCTACAAGAGCAGTAATTTCCTCTTGGGCCTTCAAAAATGAGACCTCTATGGATCAGATTTGTAAGGCGGCTACCTGGTTCTCCTTACATACTTTTTCCAAAATTTTACAAGTTTGATGTTTTTACTTCTGCTGAAGCAGCCTTCAGGAGAAAGGTTTTGCAGGCTGTGGTGCCCTCAGATTAGGGTCCGCCTCTCTTTTTTCCTCCCGTTAGCATTTTGTGTACTCTAGAGCTTGGGTATATGTTTCCCACAAGTAAGGAATGCAGCTGTGGACTCTTCCCATATTGAGAGGGAAAACATAAATTATGCTTATCTGATAATTTCATTTCCATCTGTATGGGAAGAGTCCACAGCCCCCGCCTGTGTTCTCCGATGGGCGGCCCTAAATTTGAAATTTTTTCTTCTGGCACCTTTTTCACCCTGATATTTTTCCTACTGTTTCTTGTTCCCTCAGCAGAATGACTGGGGTTATGAGGAAGTGGGGGAGGTATTTAAGCCTTTGGCTGGGGGTGTCTTTGCCTCCTCCTGGTGGCCAGGTTCAGTATTTCCCACATGTAAGGAATGCAACTGTGGACTCTTCCCAGACAGATGGAAATGAAATAAGGTAAGCATAATTTATGTTTTTGCCCTCTTACACTTATATATTCTCAGTCCAGCAACACCCCAATGTCTCTGAAGGATACTTAATAGGAAGGGGGACATATAACGCACATGCTTGTAAGGGAGTATTTAGTTAAAGCAGGGCCCTCTCTTCAATACCTTGTTGCTTTTATTCCCAAACTAATGGTTTTATAATTTATTTATAGCACTGGAGGGGCCCAATGACCCTTTTATCCTTGAAGAATTATATTAGTGACCTCCTGTATTTATAATCCAGAGGACACTGTTTCTGTGATCTCTCTGTCCAGCAGCTCTCCACTAGTTTTGCTATATGCTTTATATGAAAACAGCTAATACCCACATAATCACCTCCAACTCATGTATATAAATGTCTTGAATAGAGTTAATGCTTATACAGCATAGACAGTCAGCTCTTATGTGCTCCAGACTTTGGTCAGGTTAAAACTTTAACTATTAAATATTTATTGCCCTCAATGTGGCTTCCTTCCTTCCCCTTGCACTACATCCTTGCAAGGGGGGTATTTCCGAGGACTGCTACTTCTTTTTCCTTCACCTTAGAAGCTCTGAGGGGGTAGCCCAGCCGTTTTTGGATCCAGATGGTGGCACCTGATGTATTGCGCCTATACTCTGCTTTATTTAGTCCTGACCGATACGGTCCGGTAGTGGAGTGAATGCCAGCGGCTTGTGGCCTTAACCTCCCAGGCATTGGGTGTCCGTGATACGACTTGCCATATCAACAGGCCTCGATCACACACAAGGTTTCTTCTGAGCATGTGCTTAGTGCGTCCTGTTACCCTGCCTCCAGATCTCTTCATTAAATCCGCAGTATCCTCTGCAGTATATTTACTTGCACTGGATGGATTCTCTACTGAATCAGCAACCTGTGAGGGAGAAAGGCTTTAGCATGCCGGTAAAACACAGTGGAGGGGTGCTTCAGTCCAGGTAAGTGACTCAGGCATTACACAGCCCAGGGGATAGCCAATAGTATTCATCTTACAGGTACTACATAGCTAGGGGTCACAGCCTTACTCTTTAGGAGTTTTAGCTATGTGTTTAACATAGGAATTTGGGGGAATGAGGCACAGAATATTTCTTATCTAGCATCCGTAGCACTCCTTAGCAGTTCAGTTTATCCTTTTTACCTCAAAAACCTTATTTCCTTCTTAATATAAGGAGAGTCCACAGCATCATTCCTTACTGTTGGGAAATACTGAACCTGGCCACCAGGAGGAGCCAAAGACAGCCCAGCCAAAGGCTTAAATACCTCTCCCACTTCCCCCATCCCCCAGTCATTCTTTGCCTTTCGTCAACAGGCAGAGAAGTGTCAGAAGATTTCGGGGTAGTTCCTTAGGAGAGTTATCTGCCCTTCGATATGGGACTGGAGTTTTAAGTAGTCTTGTCAGCCTCTCAGTGAGGGTATTGATGAAAGTTAGAGTCTGGAGATGCAGGGAGAATCTTTCTGTGAACCCATCCAGACCGCCAACAGCTCCTAAGCAATCAGTGTTGACGAGTTTCACTGCCTGCCTGTCTTTGTCACTCAAGTCCATGTCAGGAGCGATGCTACAAGACTGTCACACTTGAGAGGCTGTGTTTCTGTTCCACAGCATAGATTCTGGTAAGATTGTTTCAATTTTTTACATATATTGAAAACGTTAGAAGACAGGGTCACAGTGTGGCTCCTTTTATCTTATTAGAATCATGGGCTAATATCTCCTGAGGGGTATTATTGAACAGTGGGGTTTAATGAAATGTGATGCTTTGATTTTATGCTGCTTTATGTGTGAGATTTAATTGGGCTCATAGGCTGTTTGTTATTTTCTCATAGCAGGGGCGGTCCTGCCTAGCGCACCATGTGACCGGAAGTGGTCTCACTTTCAGTTCCTCTTTCCTGACCGAGCTGACTGTCGGAAAAGACACTATTTCTCTGTATTGTCTGGGTCTAGGAGGTGATGAGTGCCCCAGCCATTGGGAGTATAAAGGTGCAGTTTTTGAGAAATAAAAATCGTTAAATTTCTGTGTCCTACTGTCATTAGCTTAAGCTATGGAGGATTCAGAGATACTAGAGGGTACTCCCTCTATTCCAAATAGTAATACCTGTTTATATTGTGAGGAGGCCTTGGTATGCCCGCCCTCTCAACTATGTTCCACATGCCTTGACAACGTTATTAGGTCAAAGAAGGTTAACCCCTTTAATACCACTGAGCCATCCACCTCTGATGACTCGCCGTCCTGTGAGGTGCATACCCAACAGTCATTTCCTAAACACGCAGCTTCCCGTAGCACGCTTGATCCTCCATCTGGAGGGGGCCTTTTACCATCAGATTTTACCGTGCAGTTAAAAACAGCGGTGTCTGAGGCCCTCAGTGCTTTACCTCGCCCTGCTAAATGCAAGCGGGAGGTTAAACATAGCTCTCCTGCCCAGGGGTCATCATGTAATTTATTGGATTTCTCTGCTTTGTTGCAGTAATCCGAGGATGAGTTGCACTCTGAGGCTTCAGAGGGTGAACTTTCTGGGACAGAGTCTGCTGCCTCTAAGCTTCCTGCTGGGGAGGAACCAGTCTTTAGATTTAAGATTGAACACTTACGTTTTCTTCTAAAGGAAGTCCTGTCTACATTAGAGGTTCTAGAGGCCAAGCTGCCTGAGGAACCTTTGATTCCTAAATTAGCTTGAGGATAGCTCGTCATTCAGAGAGCCTATGGATAAGAAGATGGAAACTCTTCTAAGAAAGATGTTTCAACAGACGGGATACTTGTTTCAACCGGCAGTGGCCGTTGCCACAGTTGCTGGAGCAGCTTATCAGAATTGATCGAGGTAGAGGGTAGAAGGTTTCTGGCTTTTCGGTTCAGGCCCGTTGGGCGCTCTGGCTGAAGTCCTGGTCTGCAGATTTGATTTCTTTCCCTTCCCTTTAAAGGAAAGACTTTATTTGGTCCAGGCCTGGTTCCATTATCTCCACGGTTCCCGGGGGGCAAGGGTGCCTTCCTACCGCAAGATAAAAAGAACAAGTCTAAGGGACAAAGTTCTAATTTTCATTCCTTGCGTTTTAATAAATCCAAATGACAGCAGCCCTCCGCTAAGCTCGAGCAAATTAAGAATACTTGGAAGCCGGCTCAGTCCTGGAATAAATCCAAGCAGAGCAAGAAGCCAGCCGAAACTAAATCGGCATGAAGTGGCAGCCCCCTATCCGATGCTGGATCGTGTAGGGGCAGACTGTCGCTCTTTTCAGAAGCGGGGTTCAAGGACATGCAGGATCCATGGGTTCTGGAGGTCATAGCTCAGGGATACAAGATAGGTTTTAAGTCTCATCCACCCAAGGGCAGATTTTTCCTCTCAAGCCTGTCTTCCAGACCAGAAAAGAGAGAAGCCTTTCTGGGGTGCGTGCAGGATCTGTCCTCCTTAGGGGTCATTGTCCCGGTACATATCGCGGAAAGAGGGTTGGGATACTATTCAAACCTTTTCGTGGTCCCAAAGAAGGAGGGAACTTTTTGCCAGATTCTGGATCTAAAGTGCTTAAACAAGTTTCTAAACGCCCCCTCGTTCAAGATGGAGACAATAAGGTCCATCAGTTCATGACCACTATAGATGTGAAGGATGCTTACCTTCACGTTCCAATTCACAAGGATCACTTCCAGTTCCTAAGGTTTGCATTCCTGGACCAGCACTTCCAGTTCATTGTACTTCCGTTTGGTCTAGCTACTGCTCCAAGAATTTTTACGAAGGTTCTAGGGGCTCTTCTAGCCGTTGCCAGATCCCGGGGTATAGCAGTAGCTCCCTACTTGGACGATATTCTGGTACAAGCACCATATTTTCGTCTGGCGGAGGACCATTCAGAATCTCGTCTCTCTCTTCTTCGATTTCATGGATGGAAGGTAATTCTAGAGAAGAGTTCTCTTATTCCAAGCACCAGGGTAGAATTCCTGGGTACTATAATATACTCCATATCCATGAGGATATTTCTAACAGACCAGAGAGGTTGCAAGCTTGCTTCGGCATGTCTTGCCCTCCTGACCTCCTTAAGGCCCTCTGTGGCTCAGTGTATTGAGGTAATTGGTCTCATGGTATCCAGCATGGACATCATTACCTTTGCCACGTTCTGTCTCAGACCGCTGCAACTGTGCATGCTGAGGCAGTGGAACGGCGATCATTCGGATCTGTCTCAACAGATCTCTCTGGACAACCGGTCGAGAGAATTGCTCTCTTGGTGGCTCTGTCCAGATCATCATGAGACATTGTCGCCTTGCAATGTGAGTTTCTGTAGAGTTCTAAGGAATTGCAGTGGACAATGTTACCACTGGGTTAAACAAAGCATTATCAGGAGAGAAGAAATGCAGTTAAAAGCCCTATATTGGATTCTGAACATTAAAATCGTAAGGAACACAGCAGACCAGACTCCAACAGCTGACGCGTTTCCTGCCTCAACGGCACTTCATCAGAGCTGATGTACAGGTATATCACATAGGTATATAATGACAAAGTCACTATTCAAACCAATCAGATCCCAGGTCATTGTTTACCCCGTTAATCACTTATCACATACAAAACCATATTTCAAAATATATAAGAGAAAAGGTAACCCTAAGTACAAACAACATAAACCTGATTCGGACAGACATTGGTGAATGAATACGTAAGTACCAAGGCTCAAATGGAATTAATTCATTGGTATAGAAAGCACAAATTATTTAAGTTCATACCATATTTCAATTCCTGTGTATATATATATATATATATATATATATACACACATATATACACACATATATACATGCATACACAGTGCAGATCTATTACTACCTCTGTTACTACTCTAGTACAGCACAGTATTATTCTGCAGAGAGCCAATAACTTGGGTTGACTTATCCAATGATTACATTTTTCTATACAGATAGGTGTGCTAACTAGTTTATGTTAGCAATATATATTTTATATGTTCTATCCTGTATAGACTCATATATATATATATATATATATATATTAACCCCTTCACTACCGGAACTTTCAGAGAAAAACTTGCCCAAAATACCAGAGAATTTTTAGCATTTTTGCTATCACTCCATTTAAACAAAAATTGAGCCTAGGTTATTGTATTTACCTGCCAAAACTATATATATAGATATATATAGATATATATATATTTAGTAGACACCCCAAGGTATTGTTCTCAGCCCATTTTGGTATATTTCATGCCACCATTTCACTGCCAAATACAATGAATTAAAAAAATTGTTAACTTTTTCACAAACTTTGGGTTTCTCACTGAAATTATTTACAAAATGCTTGTATTGCACAAGCAGTATGTAAATCATTTCAGTGGCACAAATGGTTGTAAAAGCTTCTCTGGGATCACCTTTGTTTAGAAAGCAGACATATATGGCTTTGCCATTGCTTTTTGGTAATTAGAAGGCGGCTAATTGCAGCTGCACACCACACTTCTGTTATTTCCAGCACTGAAAGGGTTAATCAGGTAGCTTGCAAGGTTAATTTTAGCTTTAGAGTAGAGATTACCCTTGCAACTGATACTTCCCACCCCCTGATACCTCCCAAACAGCTCTTTTGCCAGTACCTGTAAAACATTTCTCCAACATTGGTGTGTCCGGTCCACGGCGTCATCCTTACTTGTGGGAATATCTCTTCCCCAACAGGAAATGGCAAAGAGTCCCAGCAAAGCTGGCCATATAGTCCCTCCTAGGCTCCGCCCACCCCAGTCAATCTCTTTGCCGTTGCACAGGCAACATCTCCACGGAGATGGTTAAGAGTTTTTTGGTGTTTAAAAAGAGACAGGCATTCTTACATTGTGTAGAAGACCTGTTAAAGATGGGAGTGATACACCCAGTTCCAATAAAGTAACAAGGAATGGGATTTTATTCCAATCTGTTCGTAGTTCCCAAAAAAGAGGGAACTTTCAGACCAATTTTGGATTTGAAGAACAAATTTCTCAGGGTACCATCGTTCAAGATGGAAACCATTCGAACGATTCTACCCACTATCCAGGAAAGTCAATTTATGACTACCGTGGATCTAAAGGATGCGTACCTACATATTCCTATCCACAAAGAACATCATCAGTTCCTAAGGTTCGCTTTTCTGGACAAGCATTACCAGTTTGTGGCCCTCCCATTCGGGTTAGCCACTGCTCCAAGGATTTTCACAAAGGTGCTAGGGTCCCTTCTAGCGGTTCTAAGACCGAGGGGCATTGCAGTAGTACCTTACTTGGACGACATTCTAATACAAGCGTCGTCCCTGTCAAAAGCAAAGGCTCAGATCACACGGATGGAAGGTGAACATAGAAAAAAGTTCTCTGTCTCCGTCGACAAGAGTTCCCTTCTTGGGAACAATAATAGATTCCTTAGAAATGAGGATTTTTCTGACAGAGGTCAGAAAATCAAAACTTCTAAGCTCTTGTCAAGTTCTTCATTCTGTTCCTCGTCTTTCCATAGCGCAGTGCATGGAAGTAGTAGGGTTGATGGTTGCAGCAATGGACATAGTTCCTTTTGCACGAATTCATCTAAGACCATTACAACTGTGCATGCTCAAACAGTGGAATGGGGACTATACAGACTTGTCTCCAATGATTCAAGTAGATCAGAAGACCAGAGATTCACTCCGTTGGTGGCTGACCCTGGACCATCTGTCCCAGGGAATGAGCTTCCGCAGACCAGAGTGGGTCATTGTCACGACCGACGCCAGTCTAGTGGGCTGGGGCGCGGTCTGGGAATCCCTGAAAGCTCAGGGTCTATGGTCTCGGGAAGAGTCTCTTCTTCCGATAAACATTCTGGAACTGAGAGCGATATTCAATGCTCTCAGGGCTTGGCCTCAACTAGCAAAGGCCAGATTCATAAGGTTCCAATCAGACAACATGACGACCGTTGCGTATATCAATCATCAGGGGGGAACATGGAGTTCCCTGGCGATGAAAGAAGTGACCAAAATAATTCAATGGGCGGAGGATCACTCCTGCCACCTGTCTGCGATCCACATCCCAGGTGTGGAAAACTGGGAGGCGGATTTTCTGAGTCGTCAGACATTCCATCCGGGGGAGTGGGAACTCCACCCGGAGATCTTTGCCCAAATAACCCAATTATGGGGCATTCCAGACATGGATCTGATGGCGTCTCGTCAGAACTTAAAGGTTCCTTGCTACGGGTCCAGATCCAGGGATCCCAAGGCGACTCTAGTAGATGCACTAGTAGCACCTTGGACCTTCAACCTAGCTTATGTATTTCCACCGTTTCCTCTCATTCCCAGGCTGGTAGCCAGGATCAATCAGAAGAGGGCCTCGGTGATCTTGATAGCTCCTGCGTGGCCACGCAGGACTTGGTATGCAGACCTGGTGAATATGTCATCGGTTCCACCATGGAAGCTACCTTTGAGACAGGACCTTCTTCTTCAGGGTCCATTCGAACATCCAAATCTGGTCTCCCTCCAGCTGACGGCTTGGAGATTGAACGCTTGATTCTATCGAAGCGTGGGTTTTCAGATTCTGTGATAGATACTCTGGTTCAGGCCAGAAAACCGGTAACTAGAAAGATTTACCATAAAATATGGAAAAGATATATCTGTTGGTGTGAATCCAAAAGATTCCCATGGAATAAGATAAAAATTCCTAAGATTCTCTCCTTTCTACAAGAAGGTTTGGAGAAAGGATTATCTGCAAGTTCTCTAAAGGGACAGATCTCTGCTTTATCTGTCTTACTACACAAAAGACTGGCAGCTGTGCCAGATGTTCAGGCATTTGTTCAGGCTCTGGTTAGGATCAAGCCTGTTTACAGACCTTTGACTCCTCCCTGGAGTCTGAATCTAGTTCTTTCAGTTCTTCAAGGGGTTGCGTTTGAACCTTTACATTCCATAGATATTAAGTTACTATCTTGGAAAGTTTTGTTTTTGGTTGCTATTTCTTCTGCTAGAAGAGTTTCAGAGTTATCTGCTCTGCAGTGTTCTCCGCCCTATCTGGTGTTCCATGCAGATAAGGTGGTTTTGCGTACTAAGCCTGGTTTTCTTCCTAAGGTTGTTTCTAACAAAAATATTAACCAGGAGATAGTTGTACCTTCTTTATGTCTGAATCCAGTTTCAAAGAAGGAACGTTTGTTACACAATTTGGACGTAGTCCGTGCTCTAAAATTCTATTTAGAGGCTACAAAAGATTTCAGACAAACATCTTCCTTGTTTATTGTTTATTCTGGTAAAAGGAGAGGTCAAAAAGCGACTTCTACCTCTCTTTCCTTTTGGCTTAAAAGCATCATCCGATTGGCTTATGAGACTGCCGGACGGCAGCCTCCTGAAAGAATCACAGCTCACTCCACTAGGGCTGTGGCTTCCACATGGGCCTTCAAGAACGAGGCTTCTGTTGACCAGATATGTAAGGCAGCGACTTGGTCTTCACTGCACACTTTTGCCAAATTTTACAAATTTGATACTTTTGCTTCTTCGGAGGCTATTTTTGGGAGAAAGGTTTTGCAAGCTGTGGTGCCTTCCGTTTAGGTAACCTGATTTGCTCCCTCCCTTCATCCGTGTCCTAAAGCTTTGGTATTGGTTCCCACAAGTAAGGATGACGCCAACCAATGTTGGAGAAAACAGAATTTATGCTTACCTGATAAATTACTTTCTCCAACGGTGTATCCGGTCCACGGCCCGCCCTGGTTTTTTAATCGGGTCTGATGAATTATTTTCTCTAACTACAGTCACCACGGTACCATATGGTTTCTCCTATATATATTTCCTCCTGTCCGTCGGTCGAATGACTGGGGTGGGCGGAGCCTAGGAGGGACTATATGGCCAGCTTTGCTGGGACTCTTTGCCATTTCCTGTTGGGGAAGAGATATTCCCACAAGTAAGGATGACGCTGTGGACCGGACACACCGTTGGAGAAAGTAATTTATCAGGTAAGCATAAATTTTGTTTTTTGTTTTTTTATTATTTGTTAAATTATTTTAACACTACTCCTTTCTTCTGTAGTGTAGCTGCCCAGTCCCTCCCTTTTTTTCTGTAGCGTAGGGCCCTCCCCCTTCACTGCTGGGCTGCCCAGCCACCACCCACCCATACCAGCAATGATCGTTACAGATGGTGACACAACCACAATGTCACTGTCTGTAACGATCAGGCATCTGCCCTCATATGGAACTGGAGCACCGATCATGCTTCAGGTCCATATGCGGCAGATGCCTTGAGCTTCAGGAACTCCAGCTCTTGGCTGTAATTTAATTTCCTGAAGCTCAGACGTGTATCTATACGTCTTGCTTTATGATAGGCAAAGTATCGCAAGACGTATATATACGTCAGATTGGGTGAAGAGGTTAAAGCCCTAAGTATATCTTCAACAAGGTACTTTGTGTTTAACTGTTATGATATAAGTTAAAAAAGGGATTATAATTAATAATCTAACTAATTATTATATTCGTCTTTATAAACATTTATTATACAATTTTCCTTTGAAGTATTTAGGGATTATTTTAGTAGGTTGATTATATATATATATATATATATATATATATATATATATATATATATATATATATATATATATATAACAAACTAGTAGTTACTATATATAATATATTATATATATAATTATATATAGTAGTGAGTGTATTAATATATAAATATATATATTGACCTACAATAATCCCTACATACTTCAAAGGAAAATTGTATTATAAATGTTTATAAAGACTAATATAATTATTAATTCTCACCGTAGGACAGTCCTGGACTCCACTACCAAAATAAAAATCAGCCAGCGTGGTCCACTACGTATCACACACTATCAGATTCAGCACCAGTCCCTACACCAGAAATAGCGTAACGCTACTAGTAGCACTAGATTCCAGGGACCGCCGATTAGAAGCCCCACGCAACGTTATTCACTGCGCTAACTGGTATACTGCGCAGCTTATGGGGAAATAACTGATGTGTCCCAAGGGCAGAATGCGTAGGTGAGAACACTGGTGGTGGTAATGCATATGCAGGGATTGAAAAAATATTTTTTAATGGCGCCAAACCAACACTCAGTATTTTTTCTTGCCTCTGTTGTCGGTCCTGGAGATGGGGGTCACATGACGTCAACGCGTGAATCGATTTGGGCTCTTGACTGCATCGATGCAGTATCGTGGAAGGCTGCAACACAATGCATCATGCAAATGATTATATTCAACACCCCTAGTATAGAGTCTGTTTTTTTTACAGACCAGGTAAATTACTTTTACCTCAGATACTAAATGTATATTCAGCTACATGCAGACATGGATCTATAAAAGATTTTAGTAGTTGCATCAATTCACTATCTATGTCATGCTTAGTGTAACATACCTAGTTTCACAAATAAAGAATCTAGATTTTGATTAGACCTGTGGGTGCCATATTCCTCTTTACAGTTATCTTTTATATATGTGTTTAACATATTTATAATACAGAAAGTATGTGATGCACGGTTTTCATCAGTCCTCTTGTGCCTCAAGGATAAAGCAGGAATCACACACTTATATTTGGATGCAGGTGTGAAAAGGTGCTATACTCTGTATTTCATGAGTCTACCTAACAAATGTGGAAGGTATGTCCTAATGCTCAGGTAGCTTTTACAGGGTTTGACCAGGTTCCTATTTGTCTTAAGTGTATCCAGTCCACGGATCATCCATTATTTGTGGGATATTCTCCTTCCCAACAGGAAGTTGCAAGAGGATCACCCACAGCAGAGCTGCTATATAGCTCCTCCCCTCACTGCCATATCCAGTCATTCTCTTGCAACTCTCAACTAAGATGGAGGTCATAAGAGGACTGTGGTGTTTTATACTTAGTTTATTTCTTCAATCAAAAGTTTGTTATTTTTAAATGGTACCGGAGTGTACTGTTTATCTCAGGCAGTATTTAGAAGAAGAATCTGCCTGCGTTTTCTATGATCTTAGCAGAAGTAACTAAGATCCTTTGCTGTTCTCACATATTCTGAGGAGTGAGGTAACTTCAGAGGGGGAATAGCGTGCAGGTTTTCCTGTAATAAGGTATGTGCAGTTAAAATATTTTTCTAGGGATGTAATTTGCTAGAAAATGCTGCTGATACCGAAGTAATGTAAGTAAAGCCTTAAATGCAGTGATAGCGACTGGTATCAGGCTTATTAATCGAGATACTCTTATAAAAGTGTATTTTAAAACGTTTGCTGGCATGTTTAATCGTTTTTTACATATGTTTGGTGATAAAACTTATTGGGGCCTAGTTTTTTCCACATGGCTGGCTTGAATTTTGCCTAGAAACAGTTCCCTGAGGCTTCCCACTGTTGTAATATGAGTGGGAGGGGCCTATTTTGGCGTTTTTTTGCACAGCAAAAATTACAGACACAGACATCCAGCTTCTTCCTGCATGATCCAGGACTTCTCTGAAGGGCTCAAAAGGCTTCAAAAGTCGTATTGAGGGAGGTAAAAAGCCACAGTAGAGCTGTGGCAGTTGTTGTGACTGTTTAAAAAACGTTTTTGTCATTTGTTATTCCGTTTTTGGTATTATGGGGTTAATCATCTATTTGCAAGTGGGTGCAATGCTCTGCTAACTTATTACATACACTGTAAAAATTTCGTTAGTGTAACTGCATTTTTTCACTGTTGTTTCAAAATTTGGGAAAATTTGTGTTTCTTAAAGGCGCAGTAAAGTTTTTTATATTGCTTGTAAACTTGTTTTCTCCAACATTGGTGTGTCCGGTCCACTGCGTCATCCTTACTTGTGGGATATTCTCTTCCCCAACAGGAAATGGCAAAGAGTCCCAGCAAAGCTGGTCACATGATCCCTCCTAGGCTCCGCCCACCCCAGTCATTCTCTTTGCCGTTGCACAGGCAACATCTCCACGGAGATGGTTAAGAGTTTTTTGGTGTTTAAATGTAGTTTTTATTCTTCTATCAAGTGTTTGTTATTTTAAAATAGTGCTGGTATGTACTATTTACTCTGAAACAGAAAAGGATGAAGATTTCTGTTTGTAAGAGGAAGATGATTTTAGCAGACAGTAACTAAAATCGATTGCTGTTTCCACATAGGACTGTTGAGATGAAGTAACTTCAGTTGGGGGAAACAGTTAGCAGACTTTTCTGCTTAAGGTATGACTAGACATATTTCTAACAAGACTGTGTAATGCTGGAAGGCTGTCATTTCCCCTCATGGGGACCGGTAAGCCATTTTCTTAGTCAAAAACAAACAGAATAAAGGGCTTATTATGGGCTAAAAAACTGGTAGACATTTTTATGGGCTAAATCGATTGCTTTATTTGTGCATATTATTCAAATTTAGGCTAACAATTGACATTTATAATCTTGGGGAACGTTTATAAAACGGCAGGCACTGTATTGGACACCTTTTTCAGTCAGGGGGCCTTTCTAGTCATAGACTGAGCCTCATTTTCGCGCCATTAATGCGCAGTTGTTTTTTGAGAGCAGGGCATGCAGATGCATGTGTGAGGATCTAAGAATCTCTGAAAAAGCTTTTAGAAGGCGTCATTTGGTATCGTATTCCCCTCAGGGCTTGGTTGGGTCTTAGCAAAGACTGTATCTGGGACTGTATAGGGGTTAAATTGAAAAACGGCTCTGGTTCCGTTATTTTAAGGGTTAAAGCTCTGAAATTTGGTGTGCAATACTTTTAAGGCTTTAAGGCACTGTGGTGAAAATTTGAACAATTCCTTCATACTTTTTCACATATTCAGTAATAAAGTGTTTTCACATATTCAGTAATAAAGTGTTTTCTGTTTGAAATTTAAAGTGACAGTAACGGTTTTATTTTAAAACGTTTTTTGTGCATTGTTGACAAGTTTAAGCCTGTTTAACATGTCTGTACCTTCAGATAAGCTATGTTCTATATGTATGAAAGCAAATGTGTCTCCCCATTTAAATTTATGTGATAATTGTGCCATAGCGTCCAAACAAAGTAAGGACAGTACTGCCACAAATAATGATATTGCCCAAGATGATTCCTCAAATGAGGGGAGTAAACATGATACTACATCATCTCCTACTGTGTGTACACCAGTTTTGCCCATGCAGGAGGCCCCTAGTACATCTAGTGCGCCAATACTTATTACCATGCAACAATTAACGGCTGTAATGGATAACTCCATAGCAAATCTTTTATCCAAAATGCCTACTTATCAGAGAAAGCGCGATTGCTCTGTTTTAAACACTGAAGAGCAAGAGGACGCTGATGATAATTGTTCTGTCATACCCTCACACCAATCTGAAGGGGCCATGAGGGAGGTTTTGTCTGAGGGAGAAATTTCAGATTCAGGAAAAATTTCTCATCAAGCTGAACCTGATGTTGTGACATTTAAATTTAAATTAGAACATCTCCGCGCACTGCTTAAGGAGGTGTTATCTACTCTGGATGATTGTGACAATTTGGTCATTCCAGAGAAATTATGCAAGATGGACAGGTTCCTAGAGGTTCCGGTGCCCCCCGACGCTTTTCCTATACCCAAGCGGGTGGCGGACATAGTAAATAAAGAGTGGGAAAAGCCCGGCATACCTTTTGTTCCTCCCCCTATATTTAAGAAATTATTTCCTATGGTCGACCCCAGAAAGGACTTATGGAAGACAGTCCCCAAGGTCGAGGGGGCAGTTTCTACTCTAAACAAACGCACTACTATTCCTATCGAAGATAGTTGTGCTTTCAAAGATCCTATGGATAAAAAATTGGAAGGTTTGCTTAAAAAGATTTTTGTACAGCAAGGTTACCTTCTACAACCAATTTCATGCATTGTTCCTGTCACTACGGCAGCGTGGTTCTGGTTCGAGGAACTAGAAAAGTCGCTCAGTAGAGAAACTCCATATGAGGAGGTTATGGACAGAGTTCACGCACTTAAATTGGCTAACTCTTTTATTTTAGATGCCGCTTTGCAATTAGCAAAATTAGCGGCGAAAAATTCAGGGTTTGCTATTGTGGCGCGCAGAGCGCTTTGGCTAAAGTCTTGGTCAGCGGATGTGTCATCCAAGACAAAATTACTTAACATTCCTTTCAAAGGTAAAACTTTATTTGGACCTGATTTGAAAGAGATTATTTCAGACATCACTGGGGGAAAGGGCCACGCCCTTCCACAGGATAGGTCTTTTAAGGCTAAAAATAAGCCTAATTTTCGTCCCTTTCGCAGAAATGGACCAGCCTCTAATTCTGCATCCTCTAAGCAAGAGGGTAATGCCTCACAACCCAAACCAGCCTGGAAACCAATGCAAGGCTGGAACAAGGGTAAGCAGGCCAAGAAGCCTGCCTCTGCTAACAAGACAGCATGAAGGAGTAGCCCCCGATCCGGGACCGGATCTGGTGGGGGGCAGACTCTCTCTCTTTGCTCAGGCTTGGGCAAGAGATGTTCAGGATCCTTGGGCGCTAGAAATAGTTTCTCAAGGTTATCTCCTGGAATTCAAGGAACTACCCCCAAGGGGAAGGTTCCACAAGTCTCACTTATCCTCAAACCAAATAAAGAGACAGGCATTCTTACATTGTGTAGAAGACCTGTTAAAGATGGGAGTGATACATCCAGTTCCAATAAAGGAACAAGGAATGGGATTTTATTCCAATCTGTTCGTAGTTCCCAAAAAAGAGGGAACGTTCAGACCAATTTTGGATTTGAAGATCCTAAACAAATTTCTCAGGGTACCATCGTTCAAAATGGAAACTATTCAAACGATTCTAAACTATTCGAACGATTCTACCCACCATCCAGGAAAGTCAATTTATGACTACCGTGGATCTAAAGGATGCGTACCTACATATCCCTATCCACAAGGAACATCATCAGTTCCTAAGGTTCGCTTTTCTGGACAAACATTACCAGTTTGTGGCTCTTCCATTCGGATTAGCCACTGCTCCAAGGATTTTCACAAAGGTGCTAGGGTCCCTTCTAGCGGTTCTAAGACCAAGGGGCATTGCAGTAGTACCTTACTTGGACGACATTCTAATACAAGCGTCGTCCCTGTCAAAGGCAAAGGCTCATACGGACATCGTTCTAGCCTTTCTCACATCTCACGGATGGAAGGTGAACAAAGAAAAGAGTTCTCTGTCCCCGTCAACAAGAGTTCCCTTCTTGGGAACAATAATAGATTCCTTAGAAATGAGGATTTTTCTGACAGAGGTCAGAAAATCAAAACTTCTAAGCTCTTGTCAAGTGCTTCATTCTGTTCCTCGTCCTTCCATAGCGCAGTGCATGGAAGTAATAGGATTGATGGTTGCAACAATGGACATAGTTCCTTTTGCACAAATTCATCTAAGACCATTACAACTGTGCATGCTCAAACAGTGGAATGGGGATTATACAGACTTGTCTCCAATGATTCAAGTAGATCAAAAGACCAGAGATTCACTCTGTTGGTGGCTGACCCTGGACCATCTGTCCCAGGGAATGAGCTTCCGCAGGCCAGAGTGGGTCATTGTCACGACCGACGCCAGTCTAGTGGGCTGGGGTGCGGTCTGGGAATCCCTGAAAGCTCAGGGTCTATGGTCTCGGGAAGAGTCTCTTCTCCCGATAAACATTCTGGAACTGAGAGCGATATTCAATGCTCTCAGAGCTTGGCCTCAACTAGCAAAGGCCAAATTCATAAGGTTCCAATCAGACAACATGACGACTGTTGCGTATATCAATCATCAAGGGGGAACAAAGAGTTCCCTGGCGATGAAAGAAGTGACCAAAATAATTCAATGGGCGGAGGATCACTCCTGCCACTTGTCTGCGATCCACATCCCAGGAGTGGAAAATTGGGAAGCGGATTTTCTGAGTCGTCAGACATTTCATCCGGGGGAGTGGGAACTCCATCCAGAAATCTTTGCCCAAATAACTCAATTATGGGGCATTCCAGACATGGATCTGATGGCGTCTCGTCAGAACTTCAAGGTTCCTTGCTACGGGTCCAGATCCAGGGATCCCAAGGCGACTCTAGTAGATGCACTAGTAGCTCCTTGGACTTTCAACCTAGCTTACGTATTCCCACCGTTTCCTCTCATTCCCAGGCTGGTAGCCAGGATCAATCAGGAGAGGGCCTCGGTGATCTTGATAGCTCCTGCGTGGCCACGCAGGACTTGGTATGCAGACCTGGTGAATATGTCATCGGCTCCACCATGGAAGCTACCTTTGAGACAGGACCTTCTTGTTCAAGGTCCATTCGAACACCCAAATCTGGTCTCCCTCCAACTGACGGCTTGGAGATTGAACGCTTGATTCTATCAAAGCGTGGGTTTTCAGATTCTGTGATAGATACTCTGGTTCAGGCCAGAAAACCTGTAACTAGAAAAATTTACCATAAAATATGGAAAAAATATATCTGTTGGTGTGAATCCAAAGGATTCCCATGGAATAAGATAAAAATTCCTAAGATTCTCTCCTTTCTTCAAGAAGGTTTGGAGAAAGGATTATCTGCAAGTTCTCTAAAGGGACAGATCTCTGCTTTATCTGTCTTACTACACAAAAGACTGGCAGCTGTGCCAGATGTTCAAGCATTTGTTCAGGCTCTGGTTAGGATCAAGCCTGTCTACAGACCTTTGACTCCTCCCTGGAGTCTAAATTTAGTTCTTTCAGTTCTTCAAGGGGTTCCGTTTGAACCCTTACATTCCATAGATATTAAGTTACTATCTTGGAAAGTTTTGTTTTTGGTTGCAATTTCTTCTGCTAGAAGAGTTTCAGAATTATCTGCTCTGCAGTGTTCTCCTCCTTATCTGGTGTTCCATGCAGATAAGGTGGTTTTGCGTGCTAAGCCTGGTTTTCTTCCTAAAGTTGTTTCTAACAAAAATATTAACCAGGAGATAGTTGTACCTTCTTTGTGTCCGAATCCAGTTTCAAAGAAGGAACGTTTGTTACACAATTTGGACGTTGTCCGTGCTCTAAAGTTCTATTTAGAGGCTACTAAAGATTTCAGACAAACATCTTCCTTGTTCTGGTAAAAGGAGAGATCAAAAGGCGACTTCTACCTTTCTTTCCTTTTGGCTTAAAAGCATCATCCGATTGGCTTATGAGACTGCCGGACGGCAGCCTCCTGAAAGAATCACAGCTCACTCCACTAGGGCTGTGGCTTCCACATGGGCCTTCAAGAACGAGGCTTCTGTTGACCAGATATGTAAGGCAGCGACTTGGTCTTCACTGCACACTTTTGCCAAATTTTACAAATTTGATACTTTTGCTTCTTCGGAGGCTATTTTTGGGAGAAAGGTTTTGCAAGCTGTGGTTCCTTCCGTTTAGGTGACCTGATTTGCTCCCTCCCTTCATCCGTGTCCTAAAGCTTTGGTATTGGTTCCCACAAGTAAGGATGACGCCGTGGACCGGACACACCAATGTTGGAGAAAACAGAATTTATGCTTACCTGATAAATTACTTTCTCCAACGGTGTGTCTGGTCCACGGCCCGCGCTGGTTTTTTAATCAGGTCTGATGAATTATTTTCTCTAACTACAGTCACCACGGTATCATATGGTTTCTCCTATATATATTTCCTCCTGTCCGTCGGTCGAATGACTGGGGTGGGCGGAGCCTAGGAGGGATCATGTGACCAGCTTTGCTGGGACTCTTTGCCATTTCCTGTTGGGGAAGAGAATATCCCACAAGTAAGGATGACGCCGTGGACCGGACACACCGTTGGAGAAAGTAATTTATCAGGTAAGCATAAATTCTGTTTTAAAGTGTTTTCCAAGCTTGCTAGTCTCATTGCTAGTCTGTTTAAACATGTCTGACACAGAGGAACCTACTTGTTCATTATGTTTGAAAGCCATGGTGGAGCCCCATAGGAGAATGTGTACTAAATGTATTGATTTCACCTTAAACAGTAAAGATCAGTCTTTATCTATAAAAGAATTATCACCAGAGGGTTCTGTCGAGGGGGAAGTTATGCCGACTAACTCTCCCCACGTGTCAGACCCTTCGCCTCCCGTTTAGGGGACGCACGCTAATATGGCGCCAATTACATCAGGGACGCCCATAGCGATTACCTTGCAGGACATGGCTGCAATCATGAATAATACCCTGTCAGAGGTATTATCTAGATTGCCTGAATTAAGAGGCAAGCGCGATAGCTCTGGGGTTAGGAGAGATACAGAGCGCGCAAATGCTGTTAGAGCCATGTCTGATACTGCGTCACACTATGCAGAACATGAGGACGGAGAGCTTCAGTCTGTGGGTGACATCTCTGACTCGGGGAAACCTGATTCAGAGATTTCTAATTTTAAATTTAAGCTTGAGAACCTCCGTGTATTGCTTGGGGAGGTATTAGCTGCTCTGAATGACTGTAGCACAGTTGCAATTCTAGAGAAATTGTGTAGGCTGGATAGATACTATGCGGTGCCGGTGTGTACTGACGTTTTTCCTATACCTAAAAGGCTTACAGAAATTATTAGCAAGGAGTGGGATAGACCCGGTGTGCCCTTTTCCCCACCTCCTATATTTAGAAAAATGTTTCCAATAGACGCCACTACACGGGACTTATGGCAGACGGTCCCTAAGGTGGAGGGAGCAGTTTCTACTTTAGCAAAGCGTTTCACTATCCCGGTTGAGGACAGTTGTGCTTTTTCAGATCCAATGGATAAAAAATTGGAGGGTTACCTTAAGAAAATGTTTATTCAACAAGGTTTTATTTTACAGCCCCTTGCATGCATTGCGCCTGTCACTGCTGCAGCGGCATTCTGGTTTGAGGCCCTGGAAGAGGCCATCTAGACAGCTCCATTGAATGAAATTACTGACAAGCTTAGAACGCTTAAGCTAGCTAACTCATTTGTTTCTGATGCCATTGTTCATTTGACTAAACTAACGGCTAAGAATTCCAGATTCGCCATCCAGGCGCGTAGGGCGATATGGCTTAAATCCTGGTCAGCTGACGTGACTTCAAAGTCTAAATTACTCAACATTCCTTTCAAGGGGCAGACCTTATTCGAGCCTGGCTTGAAGGAAATTATTGCTGACATTACTGGAGGCAAGGGTCATACCCTTCCTCAGGACAGGGCCAAATCAAAGGCCAAACAGTCTAATTTTCGTGCCTTTCGAAATTTCAAGGCAGGAGCAGCATCAACTTCCTCCGCTTCAAAACAAGAGGGAACTGTTGCTCATTCCAGACAGGCCTGGAAACCTAACCAGTCCTGGAACAAGGGCAAGCAGACCAGAAAGCCTGCTGCTGCCCCCAAGACAGCATGAAGGAACGTCCCCCTATCCGGAAACGGATCTAGTGGGGGGCAGACTTTCTCTCTTCGCCCAGGCGTGGGCAAGAGATGTTCAGGATCCCTGGGCGTTGGAGATCATATCTCAGGGATATCTTCTGGACTTCAATGCTTCTCCTCCACAAGGGAGATTTCATCTTTCAAGGTTATCAGCAAACCAGATAAAGAAAGAGGCATTCCTAAGCTGTGTGCAAGACCTCCTAGTAATGGGAGTGATCCATCCAGTTCCGCGGACGGAACAAGGACAGGGATTTTATTCAAATCTGTTTGTGGTTCCCAAGAAAGAGGGAACCTTCAGACCAATCTTGGATCTAAAGATCTTAAACAAATTCCTCAGAGTTCCATCATTCAAAATGGAAACTATTCGGACCATCCTACCCATGATCCAAGAGGGTCAGTACATGACCACAGTGGACTTAAAGGATGCCTACCTTCACATACCGATTCACAAAGATCATCATCGGTTCCTAAGGTTTGCCTTTCTAGACAGGCATTACCAATTTGTAGCTCTTCCCTTCGGGTTGGCCACTGCCCCGAGAATTTTTACAAAGGTTCTGGGCTCACTTCTGGCGGTTCTAAGACCGCAAGGCATAGCGGTGGCTCCGTATCTAGACGACATCCTGATACAGGGGTCAAGCTTTCAAATTGCCAAGTCTCATACAGAGATAGTTCTGGCATTTCTGAGGTTGCATGGGTGGAAAGTGAACGTGGAAAAGAGTTCTCTATCACCACTCACAAGAGTCTCCTTCCTAGGGACTCATAGATTCTGTAGAGATGAAAATTTAACTGACTGAGTCCAGGTTATCAAAACGTCTAAATGCTTGCCGTGTCCTTCATTCCATTCCACGCACGTCAGTGGCTCAGTGCATGGAAGTAATCGGCTTAATGGTAGCGGCAATGGACATAGTGCCATTTGTGCGCCTGCATCTCAGACCGCTGCAATTATGCATGCTAAGTCAGTGGAATGGGGATTACTCAGATTTGTCCCCTCTACTAAATCTGGATCAAGAGACCAGAGATTCTCTTCTCTGGTGGCTTTCTCTGGTCCATCTGTCCAAGGGTATGACCTTTCACAGGCCAGATTGGACGATTGTAACAACAGATGCCAGCCTTCTAGGTTGGGGCGCAGTCTGGAACTCCCTGAAGGCTCAGGGATCATGGACTCAGGAGGAGAAACTCCTCCCAATAAATATTCTGGAGTTAAGAGCAATATTCAATGCTCTTCTAGCTTGGCCTCAGTTAGCAACACTGAGGTTCATCAGATTTCAGTCGGACAACATCACGACTGTGGCTTACATCAACCATCAAGGGGGAACCAGGAGTTCCCTAGCGATGTTAGAAGTCTCAAAGATAATTCGCTGGGCAGAGTCTCACTCTTGCCACCAGTCAGCGATCCACATCCCAGGCGTAGAGAACTGGGAGGCGGATTTTCTAAGTCGTCAGACTTTTCATCCGGGGGAGTGGGAACCGGGAGCAACGCTGATAGATGCTCTAGCAGCTCCTTGGTTCTTCAACCTGGCCTATGTGTTTCCACCGTTTCCTCTGCTCCCTCGACTGATTGCCAAAATCAATCAGGAGAGAGCATCAGTGATTCTGATAGCGCCTGCGTGGCCACGCAGGACATGGTATGCAGACCTAGTGGACATGTCATCTCTTCCACCATGGACTCTGCCTCTGAGGCAGGACCTTCTAATACAAGGTCCTTTCAATCATCCAAATCTAATTTCTCTGAGACTGACTGCATGGAGATTGAAGGCTTGATTCTATCAAGGCGTGGCTTCTCCGAGTCAGTCATTGATACCTTAATACAGGCTCGGAAGCCTGTCACCAGGAAAATCTACCATAAGATATGGCGTAAATATCTTTATTGGTGTGAATCCAAGAGTTACTCATGGAGTAAGGTTAGGATTCCTAGGATATTGTCCTTTCTCCAAGAGGGTTTGGACAAAGGCTTATCAGCTAGTTCTTTAAAAGGACAGATCTCTGTTCTGTCTATTCTTTTGCACAAGCGTCTTCAGAAGTTCCAGACGTCCAGGCATTTTGTCAGGCTTTGGTTAGGATTAAGCCTGTGTTTAAAACTGTTGCTCCCCCGTGGAGCTTAAACTTGGTTCTTAAAGTTCTTCAGGGAGTTCCGTTTGAACCCCTTCATTCCATTGATATTAAACTTTTATCTTGGAAAGTTCTGTTTTTGATGGCTATTTCCTCGGCTCGAAGAGTGTCTGAGTTATCTGCCTTACATTGTGATTCTCCTTATCTGATTTTTCATTCAGACAAGGTAGTTCTGCGTACCAAACCTGGGTTTTTACCTAAGGTGGTTTCTAACAGGAATATCAATCAAGAGATTGTTGTTCCATCACTGTGTCCTAACCCTTCTTCAAAGAAGGAACGACTCTTGCATAATCTGGACGTAGTCCGTGCCCTGAAGTTCTATTTGCAGGCAACTAAAGATTTTCGTCAAACATCTGCCCTGTTTGTCGTTTACTCTGGACAGAGGAGAGGTCAAAAAGCTTTGACAACCTCTCTCTCCTTTTGGCTTCGGAGCATAATACGCTTAGCCTATGAGACTGCTGGACAGCAGCCCCCTGTAAGGATTACAGCTCATTCTACTAGAGCTGTGGCTTCCACCTGGGCCTTTAAAAATGAGGCCTCTGTTGAACAGATTTGCAAGGCTGCGACTTGGTCTTCGCTTCACACCTTTTCAAAATTTTACAAATTTGACACTTTTGCTTCTTCAGAGGCTGTTTTTGGGAGAAAGGTTCTACAGACAGTGGTTCCTTCCGTTTAAGTTCCTGCCTTGTCCCTCCCATCATCCGTGTACTTTAGCTTTGGTATTGGTATCCCACAAGTAATGGATGATCCGTGGACTGGATACACTTAACAAGAGAAAACATAATTTATGCTTACCTGATAAATTTATTTCTCTTGTAGTGTATCCAGTCCACGGCCCGCCCTGTCCTTTTAAGGCAGGTCTAAATTTTAATTAAACTACAGTCACCACTGCACCCTATGGTTTCTCCTTTCTCGTCTTGTTTCGGTCGAATGACTGGATATGGCAGTGAGGGGAGGAGCTATATAGCAGCTCTGCTGTGGGTGATCCTCTTGCAACTTCCTGTTGGGAAGCAGAATATCCCACAAGTATTGGATGATCCATGGACTGGATACACTACAAGAGAAATACATTTATCAGGTAAGCATAAATTATGTTTTTGCTTATGACTATCTCAAATGTACTGTTTCTCCAACATTGGTGTGTCCGGTCCACGGCGTCATCCTTACTTGTGGGATATTCTCTTCCCCAACAGGAAATGGCAAAGAGTCCCATCAAAGCTGGTCACATGATCCCTCCTAGGCTGTTTCCTTGCTCTATGACATGTATGCATCCTTGTTTCTTTGTTTTCAGTGCTGACATCAGCACTTGCTGGGCCCCATCTGGAAGTGTTGAGAGATAAAAGGCGTTTGGTTCCCTCTGGAGGCGAGCTTACCACTCAACATTCTGGAACTAAAAGCTTTTCTTAGACCATGGTTCCTTCTCAGCCAAGACCCAGGCATCTCTATTACTGATCAGACATCATTTCAGTAGTTGCTTAAGTTATCTGTCAAGGGGAGACTTGCATCTCCCTTGTCATATAAGAAGTGTCTCTAATCCTCTTATGAATAGAGAAGGAAAGTTATTTCTTCTACAAGATACAACGAGTCCACGGATTCATCCTTACTTGTGGGATATTATCCTCCTGCTAACAGGAAGTGGCAAAAAGCACCACAGCAGAGCTGTATATATAGCTCCTCCCTTCCCTCCACCCCCAGTCATTCCCTTTGCTTATGCTAGTAATAGGAAGGGTAAAGTGAAAGAGGTGTTAAAATGATAGTTTTTAGTTTCTTCAATCAAGAAGTTTTTTATTTTAAATGGTACCAGTGAGTACTATTTTCCCCAGGCAGCATATAGAAGAAGATTTCTGCCCTGAGGTTGATGATCTTAGCAGATGTCACTAAGATCCATGTTGGTTCCCACAGAATGGCTGAGGAGTACTAGAGAAATCTTCAGTGTGGGGAACGTTTTCATGCTACAAGCAGCATTGAGGTATGTTTAGTCATTTATTTCTGAAGAGACTGTGATATATCAGAACTGGTTGACATAGTTCCCAAAGAGGGAAGGGGTAAGCAGTAATCCTATAGACATAAGAAGGGGTATTAATGAAATCCTGTGTATTTATTTTTTATCAGGGCTAAATGCAGCAAAGAAATTATGGCAGCATGGTTAAGACACTGGGGCAGCCTAACAGGGTTTTTTTGCAAAAAGGTTATATGGCTGGTTGTTGTACATTGTGCTGGGGGTTCACATGGCTATAATCATACATTTTATGAATGCTTATCCACATGGCTAGTTCTAAACCGCTTTACATGCGGTTGTTTAGGCTGAGAGTACATCGTACATGATGGGCGGGGCCTAATTTTCGCGCCTCAGATGCGCAGTTAATTTTGTCAAGAAGGCAGCAGACCTCAGCTTCGGTTGGGCCCAACTGAGTGATTGTCTACCGGAGTGATATTGAAACGTTTGTCAGATCTCTGGGGGAAGGTAGGCGCCACAGAGGTGCAGGGTTTGTCTAAGTTTTTTCCTTAACGGTTTTGGGTTAATTTACTCATTTAGGAGGTTTAATTTGCCCCTTGCTTGTGGTGCAATATCCAACTGCAATATAGGATAGGAATACCTTAAAATTGAACGTTTGTTAACATTTTTAAGCAGATTTGGAAAAATTGTTCACTTTTTTACTTCTTAAAGGCACAGTATTCGTTTTTAAAAAAAAAAAAATTTACATCAATAAATAAAGTGTTTAACGACTTTTGTGGTTATTACTAGCCTGTTCAACATGTCTGACATTGAGGAAAGTCAATGCTCTATGTGTTTAGAAGCCATTGTGGAACCCTTTCTTACATTGTGTCCTTCTTGTACTGAAAGGGCCTTACACTGTAAAGAACATATTTTAGGTAATGAAAGTGTGTCTAAGGATGATTCTCAGTCTGAAGAGAATCAGGATATGCCATCCAATTCTCCCCAAGTGTCACAACCTTTAACGCCCACTCAAGCGACGCCAAGTACTTCTAGTGCGTCTAATTATTTTACTCTGCAAGATATGGCTGCAGTTATGTTTACTACCCTTACAGAGGTATTATCTAAACTGCCAGTTTTACAGGGTAAACACAGTAGGACAAGTATTAATGTAAATACTGAACCCTCTGATGCCTTATTGGCCATTTCCGATGTACCCTCACAGTGCTCTGATTTGGAGGTCAGGTAATTGCTGTCTGAGGGAGAACTTTCAGAATCAGGAAATGTGTTTCCTCAGACAGATTCGGACGTCATGTCATTTAAATTTAAACTTGAACACCTCCGTCTGTTGCTCAGGGAGGTTTTAGTGACTCTGGATGATTGCGACCCTATTACAATTCCTCCAGAAAAATTGTGTAAGATGGACAAATATCTAGAGGTGCCTACTTAAACTGACGTTTTTCCGGTACCTAAAAGAATTTCGAAAATTGTTAAAAAGGAATGGGATAGACCAGGTATACAGTTTTCTCCCCCTCCTAACTTTAAGAAAATGTTTCCTATATCAGACACCATTCGGGACTCTTGGCAAATGGTCCCTAAGGCGGAGGGAGCAATATCTACTCTAGCTAAGCGTACAACTATACCTATTGAGGACAGTTGTGCTTTCAAAGACCCTATGGATAAAAAATTAGAGGGCCTTCTAAAGAAGTTATTTGTTCACCAGGGTTTTCTTTTACAGCCTACAGCCTGCATTGTTCCAGTAACTACTGCAGCTGCTTTCTGGTTTGACGCCCTGGAAGAGTCCCTGAAGATAGAGACGCCTTTAGAGGACATTTTAGATATAATTAAGGCTCTTAAGCTAGCCAATTCATTTATCACAGATGCTGCTTTTCAAATTGCTAAATTAGCGGCGAAAAACGCAGGCTTTGCCATTCTGGCGTGCAGAGCATTATGGCTAAAATCTTGGTCTGCTGATGTGTCATCTAAATCTAAACTTTTAGCTATTCCTTTCAAGGGTAAGACCCTTTTTGGCCCTGAATTGAAGGAAATCATTTCTGACATTACTGGAGGTAAGGGTCATGCCCTACCCCAGGACAAGTCTCTTAAGATGAGGGGTAAACAAAATAATTTTCGTTCCTTTCAAAATTTTAAGGGAGTTCCCTCTGCTTCCTCTTCCTCCACTAAGCAGGAAGGCAATTTTGCTCAAATAAATTTTGCTGGAATAAAGGTAAACAAGCCAAGATGCCCGCTGCTGCTACCAAGACAGCATGAAGGGGCAGCCCCGATCCGGGACCGGATTTAGTAGGGGGCAGACTTTCTCTCTTTGCTCAGGCTTGGGAAAGGGATGTTCAGGATCCCTGGGCATTGGAAATTGTGACCCAGGGGTATCAGCTGGAATTCAAGGATTTTCTCCCAAGAGGGAGATTTCATCTTTCACGTTTTTCTGTAGACCAGAAAAAAGAGAGTTGTTTTTACGCTGTGTAAAAGACCTCTATTCCATGGGAGTAATTTGCTCAGTTCCAAAACTAGAACAGGGACAGGGGTTTTACTTAAATCTCTTTGTGGTTCCCAAAAAAGAGGGAACTTTCAGACCGATTTTAGATCTCAAATGTCTAAACAAATTTCTCAGAGTCCCATCGTTCAAGATGGAGACTATACGAACAATTTTACCAATGATCCAGGAGGGTCAATATATGCCCACCGTGGACCTGAAGGATGCGTATCTTCACATTCCTATCCACAAGGATCATCATCAGCTTCTAAGGTTTGCCTTTCTGGAAAAACATCAGTTCGTGGCCCTTCCCTTCGGGTTGGCCACAGCTCCCAAAATCTTCACAAAGGTGCTAGGGTCCCTTCTAGCGGTTCTCAGACCGCGGGGCATAGCAGTGGCGCCCTATCTGGACGTGATTTGATCCAGGCGTCAACTTATCATCTGACCAAATCTCACACGGACATCGTGTTGTCTTTTCTAAGAACTCACGGTTGGAAAGTGAATACAGAAAAGAGTTCACTAGTTCCACAAACAAGAGTTCCATTCTTGGGAACTCTGATAGACTCGGTAGACATGAAAATATTCCTGACGGAGGTCAGAAAATCGAAAATTCTAAATACTTGCTGAGCACTTTAGTCCATTCCTCGCCCATCAGTGGCTCAGTGTATGGAGGTCATTGGATTAATGGTAGCGGCAATGGACATCATTCCGTTTGCTCGCTTTCATCTCAGGCCACTGCAGCTGTGCATGCTCAGACAGTGGAATGGGGATTATGAGAATTTATCTCCTCAGATAAATCTGGATCAAGAGACCAGAGACTCTCTTCTTTGGTGGTTGTCACAGGATCATCTGTCCCAGGGAATGTGCTTCCGCAGACCATCATGGGTAATAGTGATGACGGACGCCAGCCTCTTGGGCTGGGGTGCAGTCTGGAATTCCCTGAAGACTCAGGGTGTTTGGAGTCTCTACTACCAATCAATATTCTGGAACTGAGAGCAATATTCAACGCGCTTCAGGCGTGGCCTCAGTTGGCTTTGGCCAAATTCATAAGATTCCAGTCGGACAATATCACGACTGTAGCATATATCAATCATCAAGGGGGAACAAAGAGTTCTCTAGCGATGATAGAGGTTTCAAAGATAATCCGATGGGCGGAGGTTCACTCTTGCCATCTATCAGCAATCTATATCCCAGGAGTAGAGAACTGGGAAGCGGATTTTCTAAGTCGTCAGACTTTTCATCCAGGGGAGTGGGAACTCCATCCAGAGGTGTTTGCATCATTGATTCATCAATGGGGCAGACCGGAATTGGATCTGATGGCCTCTCGACAGAATGCCAAACTTCCACGTTACGGGTCCAGGTCAAGGGATCCCCAGGCTGTACTGATAGATGCTCTAGCAGTACCTTGTTCGTTCAACCTGGCTTATGTGTTTCCACCATTTCCTTTCCTGCCTCGTGTGATTGCAAGAATCAAACAGGAGAGAGCTTCAGGAATTCTAATAGCGCCTGCGTGGCCACGCAGGACTTGGTATGCGGATCTAGTGGACATGTCCTGTCTGCCACCGTGGAAACTTCCATTGAGACAGGACCTCCTCATTCAAGGTCCATTCCAACATCCAAATCTAAATTCTCTGCAGCTAACTGCCTGGAGATTGAACGATTGATTTTATCTAAGCGGGGATTCATTGATACTTTGATTCAGGTTAGCAAGCCTGTCACTAGAAAGATTTACCATAAGATATGGCGTAAATATCTTTATTGGTGCGAATCCAAGGGCTTCTCATGGAGTAGGGTTAGGATTCCTAGAATTTTGTCATTTCTCCAAGAAGGATTGGAGAAGGGATTATCAGCTAGTTCCTTAAAGGGACAAATTTCTGCTTTGTCAATTTTACTACACAAGCATCTGGCGGATGTCCCAGACGTTGTCTTTTTGTTAGGCTTTAATCAGAATCAAGCCTGTGTTTAAACCTATTGCTCCGCCATGGAGTTTGAATTTAGTTCTCAAAGTTCTTCAAGGGGTTCTGTTTGAACCCATGCATTCCATAGATATTAAGCTGTTATCTTGGAAAGTTTTGTTTTTAGTTGCTATCTCTTCTGCTCGAAGAGTTTCTGAGCTTTCTGTGTTACAATGTGATCCGCCTTATCTTATATTCCATTCTGATAAGGTGGTTTTGCGTACTAAACCTGGATTCCTTCCTAAGGTTGTTTCCAATAAGAATATTAATGAGGAAATTGTTGTTCCTTCCTTGTGTCCTAATCCTTCTTCTAAGAAGGAACGTCTGTTACATAACTTGGACATGGTCCGTGCCTTGAAGTTTTACTTACAAGCGACCAAGGATTTCCGTCAATCATCTTCTCTTTTCATTGTTTATTCGGGAAAACGTAGGGGTCAAAAAGCTACGACTACCTCTCTTTCTTTTTGGCTGAGGAGAATCATCCGCCTGGCATACGAGACTGCTGGACAGCAGCCTCCTGAAAAAATTACGGCTCATTCTACTAGAGCTGTGGCTTCCACATGGGCTTTTAAAAACAATGCTTCTGTTGAACAGATTTGTAAGGCTGTGACTTGGTCCTCCCTTCATACTTTTTCCAAATTTTACAAGTTTGATACTTTTGCTTCTTCTGAGGCTATTTTTGGGAGAAAGGTTCTTCAAGCAGTGGTGCCTTCCGTTTAGGTATCTGTCTTGTCCCTCCTGTTCATCCGTGTCCTGTTGCTTTGGTATTGTATCCCACAAGTAAGGATGAATCCGTGGACTCATCGTATCTTGGAGAAGAAAAGGAAATTTATGCTTACCTGATAAATTGACGGCCCGCCCTGTCCTTTTAAGACAGAATTTATTTTATATTTCAAAACTTCAGTCACCTCTGCACCTTTTAGCTTTTCCTTTCTCTTCCTATACCTTTGGTCGAATAACTGGGGGTGCAGGGAAGGGAGGAGCTATATATACAGCTCTGCTGTGGTGCTCTTTGCCACTTCCTGTTAGCAGGAGGATAATATCCCACAAGTAAGGATGAATCCGTGGACTCGTATCGTAGGAGAAATCAATTTATCAGGTAAGCATAAATTTCCTTTTTCTATCAACTTCATATTCAAGGATTGAACAATTGGGAAGCAAACTACTTTAATCTGTTCAGCCGGGAGAATGGGTTCTTCATCAAGGCATTTATTTGACCAGCTTATTCTAAATTGGATTCTACCATGAAGAAAAAAACATCCCCCCAAAAAAAAATACCAATACATTTATTTCCCTTAGGCTGATGAGAATCCATAGCTTCATAACATGTGGGATATATTCCAGCCTACCAGGGGTGGGGGGGGTCAAGAACCCTTACAGAGCTTTAGTTCATCCCACTTCCTTTCCTCCCATTTACGTATAGTCGGGTTAAAAGAGACTGAGAAAAAGTTTGAAAGACAGAAAGCAGAGTTAAAAAGGTGCAAATGAGAACTGTCACCCATATATAATTATAGGATGGGGGCTATAAACTCTTGTCAGCCCAAAGGAAATACATTTATTTGCAAGTATAAATTCTGTTTTCCTTCTTAGTTGATGAGAGTCTATAGCTTCATATCATGTGGGAAACAATACCCAAGCTGAGAGTCCATGAGGACGGGTGCAACAAAAAGTAGGCAGTTTCTATTTGCCAGACACTATGGCCTTAAGGACTTTCCTGCCAAAATCTGCATCAGAAGAAGAATAAAATGTCAAAATTATAACATATGGGAAAAAAGTGTAAAGGTAAGACAAAGTTACCGCCTTGCAAATCTGTTCCAAGAAGACATTATCCTTGAAAGCCCAGGAGATAGATACTGATCTTGTAAAATGAGCAGTTGCTCTTTTCAGGACTGGTTTTACCGCAACTAAGTAAGCCATACGATATTCTGCTTGGGCCAGGGCCACAGGCGTAGCTTTCTGACCCTTCCTAGCACCAGAGTAGCGGACAAATAAACTGGAAGTTGGTCTAAAGTCTTTAGTAGTCTGAATATAGAACTTTAAAGCTCTGACAACAGCTAGGTTGTTAAGTTATCTTTCCTTTGGATTAGAAGGCTTTGGACACAAAGAAGGAACAACCATTTCCTGACTAATATTTTCTGAAGATACCACCATGGAAGAAAGTCATATTTGGTTCAGAGGACCTACTTAGCTGAAAAGTCAGAAATTAAAGATCACAAGATAGAGCTGATAATTCAGAAACTCTTCTAGCAGAAGAAATTACTAGAAGAAGAAAAAAAACTTCCAGGACAATCATTTAAGGTCTGAAATAAACAAGTACAAGAGCAGAACAGAGAGAACTAAATTCAAGTTGTAAGGAGGAGAATTGGTTTAACAGCAGGACTAATTGTCACCAGGGCTTGAATAAAAGTTTGAACATCTGGCAACTTAGCCAACTTTTTGTGAAAAAGAACAGTTAACAGATATCTGACCCTTTAGAGAACTAGCTGATCTAGTACATCCTGAAGGAACTGAAGTATTCTGGGGATTTTATAGAGTTTCCAAGAAAACAACTCAAGAACACCACAAAAGAAAGTAAGCTTTCCAGATGTTATAAGTTTGCTTTAGCTCCTTACTTGCATTAGGCAAAGTATAGCTATCTGTAGTCAGAGAAACCCCTGATCTTTAGGTCTAAGCGTTTAACCTTGACACTGTCAAATTCAGCAAATTGAGATCTGGATGAAACAGGTCCTTGAGACAGAAGATCCTTCCTTAGGGGTAGGCTCCATGTAGGAAGAGAAGACATCTGAATTAGGTCCGCATACCAAGATCTGCAGGCCCACGCCAGGGCTATGAGAATTACTCAAGCAGAATCCTGTTTGATCCTTGCAATGACTCTTGAAAGAAGAACAAAATGGGAAACCAGGAACAATAAATTAAATATTCAGGGATAATCTAAGGCATCTATCAGAGCACTGGAGTCTCTATATCTGGCACAATATGCTTGAAGTTGTGATTCAGAATGTACACCATTAGATCTATACATGGTAGAACCCAGTTTAGAATAAGCTGGTTGAATAGGTCTTGATAAAGAACCTATTCTCCTGATTGAACAGATTAAAGTAGTCTGTTTCCCAGATGTTCACTCCTTGAATATGAAGTTGATAGAGAACAGCATTCCTTCTCTGTTCATAATGGGATGAGATACTTCTTGCATGACGACGGAGATGCGAGTCTCTCCATGACAATTTATTTAAGAAACCGCTCAAATGATGTCTGATCAGAAATGAATATGGGTCTTGGCTGAGAAGGGACCATGGTCTGAAGAGCTCTAAGAAATGCTTGGAGTTCCACAATGTTGAGTGGCTCTCCGGAAACAGCAGTTATGAAGCAGCGGTCTTAAGACTGCTGCTCCATAACTGGGCTGCCTGCTCTGAGGCTGCGGACATCAATCTGCCTGATCCTATACAATTGGAGTGATTGACACCCCCTGCTAGCGGCCGATTGGCCATGAATCTGCAGGGGAAGGCATTTCACAAGCAGCTCACAAGAACTGCTTGTGCAATGATAAATGCCGACAGCATGTGGATCATGTCGGACAGACTGATGATAAATCGCCCCAATAACTGGAATCAAAGTACCACTTAGTGGGTTAAATTTGCTTCTCAACACAAAAAAAAACAAAACAAAACTGGACTGATGGGATACATAACTAAAAAGCAATTATATGTCATGACAATTCTTTATTTTTATAATCCTTTTATCTTTCTGAATAAGTATATGCATTGTTGGCAATAAAAAAAAAGCAAACCTCAGAATATAAAAGAGCTAAGAGAATGAAAATTAAGTAGCACAGAAAACCTTCCAAACGCCCAACCACCTTAGCAATTCTTATAAGAGTTAAATCACCCACCTCCAGGGCATAGAGAGGGTTACATTGCCAGAATAAAACCCCCAAAAGCCTTAGAATCCACAAGTTCAAATTCACAACAGCTGAAGCAGAGAGGGGAAAAGGTTGTCAAGCAGAGGGACGGAGCTTATCGCCATAACAATATGCCGGCCCAAGGACTGTGCAATTGGAACTGTCAAAATTTAAAATTGTGAAAAAAAAGGAAATTTATGCTTACCTGATAAATTTCTTTCTTTCTTGACACGATGAGTCCACGGATCATCATTAATTACTGTTGGGAATATCACTCCTGGCCAGCAGGAGGAGGCAAAGAGCACCACAGCAAACCTGTTAAAGGGACAGTCTACACCAAAAATGTTCTTATTTAAAAAGATAGATAATATACTTTTTACCTCTGTGATTACCTTGTATCTAAGCCTCTGCAGACAGCCTCCTTATCTAAGTGCTTTTGACAGAAATGCAGTGTAGTCAATCAATGAAGACTCCTAAATAACGTTATTTCCTAAATAACGTATCTATATGACATCAATTAACACTGTCTAACTGTGAAAAACTTTCAAAATACTCGAGGCTAAGAGGCAGTTTTCAACGGTTTAGAAGTCAGTTTGAGCCTAGCTAGGTTTAGCTTTTCAAAAATACTGCCAAGGGAACAAAGCAAATTTGATGATAAAAGTAAATTGGAAAGTTCTTTCAAATTGCATGCCTTATCTGAATCATGAAAGTTTAGTTTTGACTTTACTGTCCCTTTAAGTATCACTTCCCTTCCCACACACCCCAGTCATTTGACCGAAGGAAAAGGAGATAAAGGAAGCAACACAAGGTGCAGAGGTGCCTGAGGTTTATACGACAAAAAACTGTCTGAAAAATACAGGGCAGGCCGTGGACTCACTGTGTCAAGAAATAAATATATCAGATAAGCATTAAATTTCATTTTCTTTCTAATGACACGGTGAGTCCATGGATCATCATTAATTACTGTTGGGAATCAACACCCAAGCTAGAGGACACAGATAAGGGAGGGACAAGACAGGTAACCAAAACAGAAGGCACCACTGACTAAAAAAAAAGAAAATGTATGCTTACCTGATAAATGTATTTCTTTTTTGACACAATGAGTCCACGGATCATCTTAATTACTATTGGGAATATCACTCCTGCCCTGCAGGATGCGCCAAAGAGCACCACAGCAAAGCTGTTAAATAACTCTTCCCTCCCACTCCAGTCATTCGACCGAAGTTAAGGCGAGAAAGGAAAAAACAAGGTGCAGAGGTGTCTGAAGTTTATAACATACAATTAACCTGTCTAAATAACTCAGTGTCAAAAAATAAATAAATGTATCAGGTAAGCATAAATTTTATTTTATTTTTAATGACACGATGAGTCCACGGATCATCTTAATTACTATTGGGAATCAATACCCAAGCTAGAGTACACAGATAATATGGGAGAGACAAGACAGGGAACCTAAACGGAAGGCACCACTGCTTGAAGAACCTTTCTCCCAAAAACAGCCTCACCAAGGCAAAAATGTCAAATTAGTAGAAGAGTGAAGAGAGGACAGAGTTGCAGCCTTGCAAATCTGTTACACAGAAACCTCATTCTTGAAAACCCATGATTAAGCAACAGCCCTCATGGAATGAGCCGTAACTCTCACTGGAGGTTGCTGTCCAGCAGTCTCATATGCAAAACCTATAAAACTCTTCAGCCAAAAAGAAAGAGAAGTCACCGTAGCTTTCTGTCCCTTATGTTTTTCTGAGAAAACCACAAACAAAGCGGAAGACTGACGAAAAAACCTTAGTCGCCTGCAGGTAAAATATTAAGGCACGAGAGATAGGATTAGGACACAGGGAATGAACAACAATCTACTGATTAATGTTCCAATCAGAAACCCCTCTAGGAAGAAATACTAATTTAGTACGTAAAAATTACCTTATCTAAATGAAAAATGAGGTAAGGGGCTCATACTGCAATGCCGCGATCTTTGACACTGCGAGCAGAAGAAAAATCAACAAGAAATAAAACTTTCCAAGATAACTTAATATCGAAGGAATGCATAGGCTCAAACGGAGCCCCTTGAAGAACTATGAAAGCCAAATTAAAACTCCATAGGGGAGTAACTGACTTGAACACAGGCCTGATCCTGCCAAGGCCTGACAAAAAGATTGCACATCTGGAACATCTGTCAGACATTTGTGAAACAAAATAGATAAGGCAGAAATTTGACCCTTTAGGGAACTTGTCGATAATCCTTTCTCCAAACCCTCTTGGAGAAAGGACAAAATTATAGGAATCCTAACTCCACTCCAGGAGTAGTCCTTGGATTCACTCCAATAAAGATATATATGCCATATCTTATGGTAATCTTACTAGTAACAGGTTTACGAGCCTGAATCATGGTCTCTATGACCGATTCTGAAAAGCCCCACTTGGATAAAAATAAGCGTTCAATCTCCAAGCAGTCAGCTTCAGAGAAACTAGATTTTGGTGAAGGAAGGGCCCTTGAATTAGAAGATCCTTCCTCAACAGAAGACTCCAAGGTGGTAGAAATGACATGTCCACCAGCTCTGCATACCAATCCTGCGAGGCCAAGCCGGTACAATGAGGCTCATCGAGGCCCTCCCCTGCTTGATTCGAGCAATCACCTGAGGAGAAGAGCAAACGGAGGAAACAGGTATGTTAAACTGAAGGTCCAAGGTACCCCGACCCGTACCTCGGAAGGTTGGCATTGTGCCGAGATGCCATGATATCGAATTCTGGCTGACCCCATTTGAGAATCAGACTGGAAAACACTTCCGGATGGAGTCCCCACTCCCCCGGATGAAGGTCTGCCTGCTCAGGAAGTCTGCCTCCCAGTTGCCCCACCCTGGGATGCAGATTGCAGACAGACAGCAAGAGTGGGTTTCCACCCACTGGATTACTTTGGATACCTTGGTCATCGTTAAGGAACTTCTTGTTCCTCCCTGATTATAGATGTAAGCCACTGAAGTTATCCGACTGGAACCTGATAAACTGTTAGACCTAGTCTAGCTGGGGCCAGGCCAGAAGAGCATTGAAAATCGCCCTTAATTCCAGAATGGATATAGGAAGAACAGACTCTGACTGAGTCCAAACTCCCTGAGCCTTTAGGGAGCCCCAGACCGCTCCCCATCCTAGAAGGCTGACGTCTGTTGTCACAATCTCCCAAGATGTTCTGCGAAAGCTGGTTACCTGGTAGAGATGATCCTGAAACAACCACCATTGAAGGGAATCCCTAGTCTCCTGCTCCAAAAGTATTCGAGGAGACAAGTCCGCATAATTTCTGTTCCATTGCTTGAGCATATTTAACTGCAGAGGTCTGAGATGGAACCTAGCAAACGGGATGATGTCCATTGCCGCTACCATCAGCCCAATTACCTCCATGCGCTGAGCCACTGATGGCCGAGGAGTGGACTGAAGAGCTAGACAAGTATTGAAAATCTTTGATTTCCTGACTACAGTCAGAAAAATCTTCATTGATAGGGAATCTATTATTGTTCCCAAGAAATAAACTCTTGTACTTGGGACTAAGGAATTCTTTCCCAAATTTACCTTCCATCCGTGAGATCTCAGGAAGGACAACAACATTTCCGTGTAGGATCTTGCTTGTTGTTGAATGGGAACATGCAAATATGTGTCCTTAAATCCACAGATGTCATAGATTGACCCTTTTGGATCAAGGGAGAATGGAACAAATAGCTTCCATCTGAAGGACCGTACTCTGAGGAATTTTTAAGACTCTTGAGATCTAAAATAGATCTGAAGGTTCCCCCTTTTTTTTTTTTTTTAAGAAAATTGCAGACCCTGTTCCTGAATCCGAACAGGAACTATCACTCCCATGACAGAGAGGTCTCCTACGCAGAGTAAGAACGCATCTCTTCTTCTGCAGATAATCTTGAAAGCAAAGACCTGCCCCTGGGAGAAAAAGTCCTAAACTCCATATTGTATCCCTGGGATACAAAGTCCTCCTGGATTGGGGGCAGGCATATCCTGCTGTCTTGGAATTCACCAGCAGGATTCTTGGAACGCTTTCTCCTATTCCAAGATTAACTGGGTCACCAGGAAAGTTTAGACTGCTCCTGCTTGGAAGAAAGAGTTGAACGACTTCCTTTGAAAGTTCAAAAGAAACTAAAAATACACTGACGACTGTTTTCTTATCCTGAGGGAAGGAATGTCCCTTACCTCTTGTAATATCAGAGAGAATTTCTGTTAAAACAGGTTCAAACAAGGTCTTCCCCTTGTAGGGAATCACCAAAAATTTATACTCAGATGAGGCATCCGAAGACCAATATCTTTCCTCTAACGCTCTGCGGGCCATGTGCCTGAAATCTTAGCTCCCAGCCTAAAAATCTTGATGGAGCATCTGAAATAAAGGAGTTGGCTTAATTAATTGCCTTAATCCTATCCTGGATTTCTTTGAGAGGAGTGTCTGTCCGAAAAGAATCGGACAACGCATCAAAATGGTACGCACCTTGACAAAGCAATACAAACCGTAGGTAGTTGTAAACTCTGACGTACACACATTCCCTGGGTACCATTGACAAGACTCCTTGATAGAGTCTGCTATATCTGGAGAAAAGGGGGGACCCAGTTTCTCCCTATCCTTCCAATCATCCTTGTAAAGTTTACTGGACTTATTAGGATTGACTACGCCGGTGATGTTGGCGTCGTCCAGGGAAATAAAAACCTCCCAAAGTAACAAACGGAGGTGTTCAAGCTTAAAGGGACAGTCTACATCAGAATTTTTATTGTTTTAAAAGATAGATAATCCCTTTATTACCCATTCCCCAGTTTTGCATAACCATCACAGTTATATTAATATACTTTTAACCTCTGTGATTATGTTGTATCTAAGCCTCTGCAAACTGCCCCTTTATTTCAGTTCTTTTGACAGACTTGCAGTTTAGCCAATCAGTGCCTGCTCCCAGATAACTTCACGTGCACGAGTACAGTGCTATCTATATGAAACACGTAAACTAACACCCTCCAGTGGTGAAAAACTGTTTAAATGCATTCTGAAAAGAGGTGGGCTTCAAGGTCTAAGAAATTAGCATATGAACCTCCTAGGTTAAGCTTTCAACTAAGAATATCAAGAGAACAAAGCAAAATTGGTGATAAAAGAAAATTGGAAAATTGTTTTAAATTACATGCTCTATCTGAATCATGAAAGTTTATTTTGGCCTAGACTGTCCCTTTAAACTGAAAGAAAACACTTCAGTATCAAACAAAGGAATTACACAGACAGAGTCTCAGATTTTCCCCTTATATACTACCGAAGTATCCTCCTCTTCAGGCAAGAAAATTCGGAATAGCTACTTAAATACATTTCCTCAAGCGTTTTCCCTGTAGCATGGGAAAAACAAACAATGCATCAGATATCGCTTCAATGATCTTAGGGAAGCAATGTCTTGCCAAGTAACTCCAGGTGGAATTTGTGAGGAAACGCAGGGCACTGCATGTGTGGGCTATAAAAAAAAATTTGGACACTTGAAGAGAAAATATTTTATTCCTATAGAAAAGTTCTCTCACAACATAGGGAACAGAGAAAAGATGATTAATCAAATAATTCTTAATTTTTATTAAAAAAAAAGTTAACATAAAAACCGTTACTGTCTCTTTAAATTTTAAAGAGTAACTTTTTTATTTAAGTGGGCAGAAATGGCTGAATAGTTACATGCGGTATATGAGTATTGCAAAACCCCCTCTACACCTCAGCTTAACCCAGCTGAGGTGCCTGTCAGCCTTTCTGCACAAATTGACTCAGCTGTAGCACAACCACTCTGACCTTAAGGACTTCCTTTCTTCCGAAAAACAGAAGTGCTAGAAAAAAGGTGCTGTCGCCCAAGCGCCAATATTCTGACTAAAATTCTCTGTTCCTTCCGATAACCAGAAGTGCTACAGAAGAGGTGCGCAACGAACTTGGCGCCATACAAGCTCCGCCCATCGAGGGCGTTTCAATATCACCTGGTCGCCAATAGGAAACAAATTAGCAGACTATTCAGCTTCTTTTGTTAGATAGCTGCTTAATCCGATTGCTAAAATTTTACAGGGAAACACCCTCACACTGAGCTCGCTCTCTGCAAAAGCAGCTCATCGTTGTCAATATGTAATCTCCCGGTTGGTTATTATTTAGTCATGAAACCGCCGGGAGATGAAAGTCACCTGACACATTTAGCCCCAGTGCCTGCGTCCAGCTGCCTTTTTGTGTCCCCTAATACATCTTTCTCTGTAATCCTGATGCAAGGGATTGTTTGTAATAATATAGAGAAGATTTTGTTATATGCTGATGATGTTTTGATATTCCTAAGAAATAGTAAACAGAATATCCCACAATTAATGGATATAATAGAACTATACAGCTCCTTCTCGGGCTATAGAGTTAATGCTAACAAAACTGAGCTTTTATGGTTTAATAAACAAAAAGAATCTAATATTTTAATCCCTTATAAGGTAGTAGATCAGGTTACATATCTAGGAATTATTCTTAGTAAGAACCCTAAGTTCTGGTATGATCTGAACGTCAAACCAATTTTACAGAAAATCTTTGACCAGTTAAATGTATGGAAATATATACCTTTGGCCTTGTCAGGCAAAATTAGCTTAATTAAAATGATTATTTTCCCAAAAATACTGTATAAAATGCAGAATCTACCGCTACTAATTAAGACCACAGATATTAAAGCATTCAATAAAAATATAACTGATTTTCTGTGTGGTAAGAAAAGAAAAAAAATATCTCTCAAAATACTCTCTTTCTTAAAGGAATGTGGAGGATTCGCACTTCCAGATATAGGAAAATATAATTTAGCATGTCTTGTTAAAATAGCAGCCGAATGGCTCTTAGATAAGGAATATTATACAGCAAGGCCATTAGAAGAGGGAATAGTGAAACCCTACTCTCTAAAGGCTTTACTGCATACTAAAGGACCTGTCAGAGTCAGTACCTTTTAGGACCCTGCAGCTTTCTAACACCTTCCTCTCTAGCTAATAAAACACCTGGCTACACAGCGCTCTGCGCTTAGTATCCTGTTTGTTAGTATGCAAGCTACTGCTCTTAGAGCTTTTCTATTTTGGATTACAAGGACAAGGATAATTGTTTCTACAACTCCTTTACCTATCTCACTAATTTTACAGCTCTGGATCTTCTAAACTATAGTAGGTGGCTATCCTAACAGTCATTACATCTACCTGTTTATTGCCAAGCCTCTGTGGGAATTTACATCTCCTCCCCGCAACTCCACCGCGCTGCAGAATTTCAGCACAACAGGCTCTGATCCTCATCGCTGTGCAGCGCTACCTCTCAGCCGTCTCACTCCCTTAGTGACTTCCTCATTCCTAACAACTGAGTTGTAGCACAGAGGCTGCAGCTGAACCGCTCAGCATCAGACGCTTCAGGAGAAGCAGTTGATAATTACTTACCAACACTGGAGCCCTAGGAATTCAGCACGCAAGTAAGACTTTCACTTTAATTGCCTTGTTGCTTGGGGTTTACTCCTTTTACCACAATACCACTAAGCATTCGGTTGTATATTACCTCTGATCATCAGTCAAGATCTGTTAACTGTTCATCTCAAATTGTACATGTAAGCCATACATCAGATACAACTTGGTTTACAAATGTTTCTGACTGTGAACTTATTTATATGAGTCCAGCTTATCCTCCATTTCCTTGAGGATTATCACCAGACTAAAGTCACTTCCTTCTTTATTATAGCACATGTTCAGTAGTGTTATATGCAAGGAGCTGATACATTCCACTCTTAAGCATAAAATCTCAACTTCATTTACCAATCTGCAGTTGCGCTCCAAAACCCCTGCCCCTACAATCTCACTCCTTGAGAGTATCAGTGAGAGTACATAACATAATACTAAGCCTAAAAAATTTATGGAGCCAGCAGAGCTACCCCAGGTTGTCTACAACCTGACCCAGAGGGTAGACCAGATCGCCCAAGCGGTCAGAGACCTACAGGTAGAAAACAAGTCTCTACGTGACATCATAAAAGATTGAATTGCCCTAAAATCAGCACATGACACCCTACCTGAACCTCAGGTCTCTTTACCAGAACCATTTTCTGGAAACAGAAAGCTATACAAGCAATTCAAAAATGCTTGCCATCTGTTATTTAGCCTTAGGCCTCGCAGTTATCCAACTGACAGGATCAAGGTCCTCTCAGTTGTATCATTCCTACGTGGAGAACCGAGAGGCTGGGCTGACAATTTGTGTGAGAACCAAGATCCCATAATGTCCTCCTTGTCTTCTTTCTTTGACAATATGGATGAATTATACTTGGACAAGGATGTACAACTGACGGCCGAGTCCATGATGAGAGAGCTTAAACAAGGAAAGAGGCCTGTGGAGGACTACATCTCAGAGTTTAAATTGTACGCCTCTGATTCTATGTGGAGCCCTGTTGCTCTCCGAAATCAATTTCGGTTAGGATTAGCTGAGTCCCTGAAGGATGAATTAGCTCGCATAGACATGCCACCCACTTTGGAGGCCTTGATGAGGGTTACGACCTAAATAGATAGAAGACTCCGGGAGAGGAGACATGAAAGATACCACACAGATTCTCCTGCCAAGACAACACCTCTTCCTGTACGCAGCACTTCACAAAGCCAACCTGTACCTATGGAAATTGGGGTTGTTCGAGGACCTATCACACCTGCAGAAAGATTCAGGAGGAAGACCCATAATTTGTGTATGTATTGTGCTGATGCATCACACACTGTTCAGGATTGTCCACTTCTGTTGAAGAACAAGAAAAGTAAGTCTGTTTCTATCAAATCAACTCACACTGCACATAACCTAATAACTTACTGTGGTTTATCCCTTGTCTTGCAGTGGGACCACAAAAGACTACCTACTAACGCCATCGTGGACTCTGGTGCATTTGGGAACTTCATCGACTCAAATCTTGTCTCCACTAATAAAATTTCTCTTGTTTTGAAATCAAAACCTCTCGCTGTCAGAGTTATTGATGGTTCTACTGTGAACACTGGTCCCATAACGCATCACACCATACCATTAGTAGTCACTTCTAGTGGGGGGAATACTGAACACATTTCTTTTGATGTCTTACCCTCACCACATTTCCCCATTGTGTTGGGCATATCATGGTTACAACAACATGAACCACATATAACCTGGACTTCCTCTAAAGTATCTTTCAATTCTACCTATTGTGTTAACACTTGTTTTCCCAAACAGTGTCTCTTACAAACGACCTCAGATCAACCGGTGATACCTCCTGACTACATAGATTTCGCAGATGTATTCAGCAAATCAGAAGCAGACAATCTACCACCTCATCGCCCTTATGACTGTCCCATACAACTCCAACCTGGTGCCAGTATTCCATTCGGACATGTCTATCCTCTGAACCAACCAGAATTACAACATCTCAAGGGCTACTTAGACGAAAACATAAAAAAGGGTTTTATAAGATCGTCAACCTCTCCAGCAGGGGCTGGTATGTTCTTCATGACCAATAAGGACGGCTCACTCCGCCCTATCATAGATTATCGCGAACTGAATAAAAGAACAGTAAAGAATCGATACCCACTCCCGTTAATTCCGGAGTTGATTGAACGACTTTCAGATGCCACCATATATACGAAACTTGACCTCAGAGGGGCCTATAATTTAGTCCGTATCCGCAAAGGTGACGAATGGCTCACAGCATTTCGTACGAGATACGGATTATTTGAATATCTTGTGATGCCATTCGGCCTTTGCAATGCCCCGGCAACTTTCCAACATTTTATCAATGATGTTTTCCGAGATCTATTGGACATCTGTGTTGTGGTGTATCTGGATGACATCCTTATTTATTCTAAATCCCTTTCAGAACATAAAAAACATGTGAGATGGGTTTTGTCCCGACTTCGTGTACACAAACTGTATGCTAAGTTGGAAAAGTGTCAATTCCATTGCTCACAAATCTCATTCCTCGGTTATGACATTTCTCCAGATGGTATCAGTATGCAACACAAGAAGGTTGAAATGCTTCTAGATTGGCCACAACCCAAGGATAAAAAAGAACTGCAAAGATTTCTCGGCTTCTCAAACTACTACCGTAAGTTCATTAAGGGGTTCTCAAAAATAGCCAGGCCTCTCACGCAGCTTACTAGTAAATCAGTCCCTTTTTCTTGGACAGAAGAAGCAACAACAGCTTTGAACTTCCTGAAAACCAGTTTTTCAACTGCCCCCATACTCCGATTCCCAGATACCAATCTACAATTCATCCTAGAGGTCGATTCCTCAGATTACGCTACCGGAGCAGTTTTATCGCAAAGGCAATCCCTCTCTGAACCTTTGCATCCTGTTTCTTATTTTTCCAAGATTATGAGTCCAGCAGAAATGAATTACTCAATAGGGGACAAAGAATTACTGGCTATACGCAGAGCTTTAGAAAACTGGAGACACCTTTTGGAAGGAGCAAAATTCCCCATCACCATCTACACCGACCACAAAAATCTTCAATATCTGCAATCAAATAAAACACTCTCTGCTAGACAGGTTCAATGGTGCTTATTTTTTGCCAGATTCGATTTTCACACACAATACCGCCCTGCTATCAAAAACGGAAAAGCAGATGCTTTATCCAGATTGCATACCAAACCAAATATAGAATTCTCCTCAACTTCAATCATACCTGAAGAGCGCTTTATCGCCCTTTCCTCTTGCTTCAAGCAAGAACTATTATCCTCTTACAAAAATGACAAGGATTTACCTTTAAACTCACTATCACAAAGATCTGGAGTGTACTATCATGATGATAAGATATACGTGTCACCCAGTCTGAGACCTACACTTATTAGACACCATCACGATCTACCAATGTCAGGACATCCTGGGGTGAATCGTACAACAGATTTACTCCAGAGGACTTACTGGTGGCCAAAATTGAGAAAGACTGTTTATGACTATGTAACTTCTTGTTCGATTTGTGCTTCCTCCAAATCTGAAAGAAACAAACCCTACGAACTTCTAATGCCTCTTCCTATACCACAAAGACCATGGGATCAAGTCTCCATGGACTTCATTGTAGAATTACCACCCTCTAAGAGGCAAACGACTGTCCTAGTCGTGATAGATACTTTCACGAAGATGGGACACTTCATCCCGTATCATAAGTTGCCTACCTCTGCTGAGACTGCTAACTTATTCCTACAACATATCGTTAAACTCCATGGAACTCCTTCCAGGATAATCACGGACAGAGGCACCCAATTCACGTCGAGATTCTGGACTAAACTATGCGCTTTACTAAAGATTAACAACAGCTATTCTACATCATTCCATCCGCAGACGAATGGCCAAACCGAGCGGTTGAATCAGTGGCTAGAAGAATACTTACGATGTTTTTGTAACCAACAACAAGACGATTGGGTCGACTATTTGCCCATGGCAGAATATGCCTATAATAACCTAAAGAATTCATCTACTAAACTGTCTCCCTTCTATGCCTCTTATGGTTATCATCCCACCTTTCACATTAATTCAGAACCATCTTCTGCATCTCCACTACTCGAAGATTATAGCAGAAACCTTATAACAGCGTTCTCCAACATCACACAGAACATCCAGAAGGCTCAAGGTAGCCAAAAATATTACTATGACCTCCGAAGAAGATCATCCCCAAGATATGCCATAGGCGACAAGGTTTGGCTTTCAACAAGAAATTTGCATCTGCAAGTGCCATCTAAGAAGCTGGCTTCCCGTTTTATTGGACCTTTTCCTGTTAGCCGAATCATCAACGAAAATGCTGTGACTTTGGACCTGCCACTTTCTATGAAAATCCACCCGACGTTTCATGTCTCCTTACTCAAGCCATACGTTCCCACACGAGACGCTGACTTGATTCTACCTCCTATTTCACCTGTGGCGGAGACTGATTCATATGAGGTTCATTCAGTCTTGGATTCCAGATTCCGGGGTTCACAGTTGGAATACCTGATACGTTGGAAGGATTATCCGCCTGAGGATGACACCTGGGAACCAGCCTCCAACTTGAATGCTCCTCACCTGGTGTCTCTGTTCCATCGTAGACATCCGGACCGTCCTGCACCTCGAGCTGTGGGACAGCTCCCTTGAGGAGGGGGTGATGTCAGAGTCAGTACCTTTTAGGACCCTGCAGCTTTCTAACACCTTCCTCTCTAGCTAATAAAACACCTGGCTACACAGCGCTCGGCACTTAGTATTCTGTTTGTTAGTATGCAAGCTACTGCTCTTAGAGCTTTTCTATTTTGGATTACAAGGACAAGGATAATTGTTTCTACAACTCCTTTACCTATCTCACTAATTTTACAGCTCCGGATCTTCTAAACTATAGTAGGTGGCTATCCTAACAGTCATTACATCTACCTGTTTATTGCCAAGCCTCTGTGGGAATTTACATCTCCTCCCCGCAACTCCACCGCGCTGCAGAATTTCAGCACAACAGGCTCTGATCCTCATCGCTGCGCAGCGCTACCTCTCAGCCGTCTCACTCCCAGTGACTCACTGGAACTCCGCAAGTTGTCAGCGTGTGTCTTCAGACACGCTTAGTGACTTCCTCATTCCTAACAACTGAGTTGTAGCACAGAGGCTGCAGCTGAACCGCTCAGCATCAGACGCTTCAGGAGAAGCAGTTGATAATTACTTACCAACACTGGAGCCCTAGGAATTCAGCACGCAAGTAAGACTTTCACTTTAATTGCCTTGTTGCTTGGGGTTTACTCCTTTTACCACAATACCACTAAGCATTCGGTTGTATATTACCTCTGATCATCAGTCAAGATCTGTTAACTGTTCATCTCAAATTGTACATGTAAGCCATACATCAGATACAACTTGGTTTACAAATGTTTCTGACTGTGAACTTATTTATATGAGTCCAGCTTATCCTCCATTTCCTTGAGGATTATCACCAGACTAAAGTCACTTCCTTCTTTATTATAGCACATGTTCAGTAGTGTTATATGCAAGGAGCTGATACATTCCACCCTTAAGCATAAAATCTCAACTTCATTTACCAATCTGCAGTTGCGCTCCAAAACCCCTGCCCCTACAATCTCACTCCTTGAGAGTATCCGTGAGAGTACATAACAGGACCAGATATACCAAAGAAGATCAAAAAGATCAGCTCACTTATGGATATTATAAAAGCATGGCATCAGTATTGTAAAAAATTAAAAGTCAACTATACAATATCTAACTATCTAACAATAACCGGATATCCCCTTTTTCCTGAAGCGTTAAAATCTGCAGTCTTTCACAGGTGGAAAAGAAAGGGATTGATATATATTGGCCAAATGATTAATTTCAATACAGAAACTCCACAGATCAAAGCGTTTGAGGAGTTAAGAACTGAATTTGACTTACCCAACAAATTTGTTTTTGCTTACTTACAATTAAGGAACCTAGCTAACAAGCGATTATACCTCCAAAATAAGGATTGGGATTGGCCTCCACTTATGCTGAACTTTAATTTAAGTAAAGCGGGAGATTTCTCGATTAAAAAATGGTATAATGAGTCTCTGCGACACGAGGGCAGTTTAAATTTAAAACTGATTGTTAAAAAATGGCATCTGAAGGGGTTCAGAGAGTGTAATGAAGATCATATACATAATAGTATCAATAGAATAAACAAGAACTTTACTTCTACTAATTTTAGAGAAGCACATCTCTTCTTACTTAATCAAACATACCTTACACCCTGTGCTATGTCAGGATGGAACAGCCAAATTAAAGATAAATCTGTGAAATGTGGCGATAAAGGGGCAGATATTGTGCATTATTTTTGGTACTGTACATTAGTCAGACAGTATTGGAATAAAATAAGTTTTCTACTCTCAAGGATACTAAAAACAGAGATATCAGTCTCCCGAGACATAGTCTTTTTTCTATTTCAAGCAGAGTCTAGAATGAAAAATAAATTATTTATTGAACTAGTTATAGGGGTCGTTAGGTTTCTGTTGTTGAGAACCTGGATTTCAAAAACATTACCATCTATAGCAGAAGTTAGCAATTTTATTTTTAAACAAATGACATTAGAACAATGTATGATAGAACAAGATAAAAGTAATGAAGTCGAGAATTTTTTAAAACAATGTGAAATCTTTATATGTTCTCAGACAATAGATACACAGAAGAAAATTATTTATCCTTTAAGATCGACAGAATATGTTATGAATGCCATATTAAGGAATGAACTGCCACAGGTATAATAAGCCAATACCGGAGCGGGCTGAATGTGAATACAAACCCGAAAGCTGATACGGAATTTTTTTTTTTTTGTTATTGTTGTTTTTGTTTTTTGGTCTTTGTTTTTTATATAGTTATCTATGTAGTTTTTTTTCGTTGTCTAGTAAGTTCTATCAGAAAATAAGTCTTCAGATGAGACATATTGAAAGACACAGTGGGGACAGATATTGAAGAGCTCAGCTTATAATAGCTATAGAGTCAAATGCTATGATCTAACTGATGTTATGCTGTGGGGTATATTGTTAATGTCTATGGTTCTTCCGTTGGGAAAGCCATGGCAGATATTCTTTTTGTTGTTACGTTTCTGATACTGCCCCCCATTGTTGTTGTCTTCCTTTTTTTTTTATTTCTGTATCCCATCTGTTTTCTTAATAGAAATATTTAAAAAAAAAAAAAAAAGAATATGGGAGGCGCTGTGAGAATTATGTCCCACAAGTTCCCATTGCTCTAAAGCCACAACTGCTCTACTGAAGAGACTGATATGGACTATGGCTACACCCTAGGACAAAGCAGCACAATCTTGCACTACTTTAAACTCTTGATTGAAGAATCTTTTTCTAACACCTAATTTACCACCTCCTTGCACTTAACGTAGGCAAAGAGAATGAATGGAGTGGGAGGGAAGGGAGGAGCTATTTAACAGCTTTGCTGTGTTGCTCTTTGCTGCCTCCTGCAGGGCAGGAGTGATATTCCCAATAGTAGTTAAGATGATCCGTGGACTCATCGTGTCATTAAAAAGAAAAAAAGAAAACAAACACCTTTCTCCCAAAGGAAGCCTCAGCAGAAGCAACATATCAAATTTAGAAAATTTAGAAAAAGTATGCATAGAGGACCAAGTTGCAGCCTTGCAAACTTGTTCAACAGAAACTTCATGCTTGAAAAACCCAGTAAGAAGAACCAGCCTCATGGAATGAGCCGTTATTCTCTCAGGAGGCTGATGTCCAGCAGTTTCACAGGCCAAACGATAATACTCTTCAGCCAGAGCGAATGAAAATGAGGCGTAGCTCTCTGACCCTTGCGTTTCCCAGAGAAACAGACAAACAAAACAGAAGACTAGCGGAAGTCCTTAGTCGCCTGCAAGAAGAAATTCTGCGCACGCACCACATCTAGGTTGTGGAACAAACAAACACTCCATATGAAAAGGAGGAATAGGGTACAACTATTTCCTGACCAGTATTCCTTTTTTAAACCACTTGGAAGTAAATTTAATTTAGTATGCAGAGCCACCTTATCGGGATAAAAGATAAAAGGAATCATACTGCAATGCCGAGAGTTCAGAGACACTCTTAGCAGAAAACATAATTTATGCTTACCTGATAAATTTATTTCTCTTGTAGTGTATCCAGTCCACGGATCATCCATTACTTATGGGATATTAACTCCTCCCCAACAGGAAGTGCAAGAGGATTCACCCAGCAGAGCTGCTATATAGCTCCTCCCCTAACTGCCATTACCAGTCATTCGAAAACATGCAGAGAAAGGAAAACCATAGGGTACAGTGGTGACTGTAGTTTAATGGAAAAATGACCTGCCTTAAAGTGACAGGGCGGGCCGTGGACTGGATACACTACAAGAGAAATAAATTTATCAGGTAAGCATAAATTATGTTTTCTCTTGTTAAGTGTATCCAGTCCACGGATCATCCATTACTTATGGGATACCAATACCAAAGCTAAAGTACACGGATGACGGGAGGGACAGGCAGGCTCTTTATACGGAAGGAACCACTGCCTGAAGAACCTTTCTCCCAAAAACAGCCTCCGAAGAAGCAAAAGTGTCAAATTTGTAAAATTTGGAAAAAGTATGAAGAGAAGACCAAGTTGCAGCCTTGCAAATCTGTTCAACAGAAGCCTCATTCTTAAAGGCCCAAGTGGAAGCCACAGCTCTAGTAGAATGTGCTGTAATTCTTTCAGGAGGCTGCTGTCCAGCAGTCTCATAGGCTAACTGTATTATGCTACGAAGCCAAAAGGAGAGAGAGGTAGCCGAAGCTTTTTGACCTCTCCTCTGACCAGAATAAACGACAAACAGGGAAGACGTTTGTCGAAAATCCTTAGTTGCCTGTAGATAAAATTTCAGGGCACGGACTACATCTAGATTGTGTAGCAGACGTTCCTTTTTCGAAGAAGGATTAGGACACAAAGATGGAACCACAATCTCTTGATTGATATTCCTGTTAGTGACCACCTTAGGTAGGAACCCAGGTTTAGTACGCAGAACTACCTTGTCTGAATGAAAAATCAGATAAGGAGAATCACAATGTAAGGCAGATAACTCAGAGACTCTTCGAGCCGAGGAAATCGCCATTAAAAACAGAACTTTCCAAGATAACAACTTGATATCAATGGAATGAAGGGGTTCAAACGGAACCCCCTGTAAAACATTAAGAACTAAGTTCAAACTCCATGGTGGAGCAACAGTTTTAAACACAGGCTTGATCCTAGCTAAAGCCTGACAAAAAGCTTGAACGTCCGGAACTTCTGACAGACGTTTGTGTAAAAGAATGGACAGAGCTGAAATCTGTCCCTTTAAGGAACTAGCGGATAAACCCTTTTCTAAACCTTCTTGTAGAAAAGACAATATCCTCGGAATCCTAACCTTACTCCATGAGTAACTCTTGGATTCGCACCAATATAAGTATTTGCGCCATATCTTATGGTAAATCTTTCTGGTAACAGGCTTCCTAGCCTGTATTAAGGTATCAATAACTGACTCAGAAAAACCACGTTTTGATAAAATCAAGCGTTCAATTTCCAAGCAGTCAGCTTCAGAGAAATTAGATTTTGATGTTTGAAGGGACCCTGGATCAGAAGGTCCTGTTTCAGAGGTAGCGACCAAGGTGGACAGGATGACATGTCCACTAGATCTGCATACCAAGTCCTGCGTGGCCATGCAGGTGCTATTAGAATCACTGATGCTCTCTCCTGTTTGATTCTGGCAATCAATCGAGGAAGCATCGGGAAGGGTGGAAACACATAAGCCATCCCGAAGGTCCAAGGTGCTGTCAAAGCATCTATCAGAACCGCTCCCGGATCCCTGGATCTGGACCCGTAACGAGGAAGCTTGGCGTTCTGTCGAGACGCCATGAGATCTATCTCTGGTTTGCCCCAATGTCGAAGTATTTGGGCAAAGACCTCCGGATGAAGTTCCCACTCCCCCGGATGAAAAGTCTGACGACTTAAGAAATCCGCCTCCCAGTTCTCCACTCCCGGGATGTGGATTGCTGACAGGTGGCAAGAGTGAGACTCTGCCCAGCGAATTATCTTTGATACTTCCATCATTGCTAGGGAGCTTCTTGTCCCTCCCTGATGGTTGATGTAAGCTACAGTCGTGATGTTGTCCGACTGAAACCTGATGAACCCCCGAGTTGTTAACTGGGGCCAAGCCAGAAGGGCATTGAGAACTGCTCTCAATTCCAGAATGTTTATTGGTAGGAGACTCTCCTCCTGATTCCATTGTCCCTGAGCCTTCAGAGAATTCCAGACAGCGCCCCAACCTAGTAGGCTGGCGTCTGTTGTTACAATTGTCCAGTCCCGGCCTGCTGAATGGCATCCCCCTGGACAGATGTGGCCGAGAAAGCCACCATAGAAGAGAATTTCTGGTCTCTTGATCCAGATTCAGAGTAGGGGACAAGTCTGAGTAATCCCCATTCCACTGACTTAGCATGCACAATTGCAGCGGTCTGAGATGTAGACGTGCAAAGGGTACTATGTCCATTGCTGCTACCATTAAGCCGATCACCTCCATGCATTGAGCTACTGACGGGTGTTGAATGGAATGAAGGACACGGCATGCATTTTGAAGCTTTGTTAACCTGTCTTCTGTCAGGTAAATCTTCATTTCTACAGAATCTATAAGAGTCCCCAAGAAGGGAACTCTTGTGAGTGGAAAGAGAGAACTCTTCTTTTCGTTCACCTTCCATCCATGCGACCTTAGAAATGCCAGTACTAACTCTGTATGAGACTTGGCAGTTTGAAAGCTTGAAGCTTGTATCAGAATGTCGTCTAGGTACGGAGCTACCGCAATTCCTCGCGGTCTTAGTACCGCCAGAAGAGCACACAGAACCTTTGTGAAGATTCTCGGAGCCGTAGCCAATCCGAATGGAAGAGCTACAAACTGGTAATGCCTGTCTAGAAAGGCAAACCTTAGATACCGGTAATGATCTTTGTGAATCGGTATGTGAAGGTAAGCATCCTTTAAATCCACTGTGGTCATGTACTGACCCTTTTGGATCATGGGTAAAATTGTCCGAATAGTTTCCATTTTGAACGATGGAACTCTTAGGAATTTGTTTAGGATCTTTAAATCCAAGATTGGCCTGAAAGTTCCCTCTTTTTTGGGAACCACAAACAGATTTGAGTAAAACCCTTGTCCTTGTTCCGACCGCGGAACCGGATGGATCACTCCCATTAATAAAAGATCTTGTACGCAGCGTAGAAACGCCTCTTTCTTTATTTGGTTTGTTGACAACCTTGACAGATGAAATCTCCCTCTTGGGGGAGAGAATTTGAAGTCTAGAAGGTATCCCTGAGATATGATCTCTAACGCCCAGGGATCCTGGACATCTCTTGCCCAAGCCTGGGCGAAGAGAGAAAGTCTGCCCCCCACTAGATCCGTTCCCGGATCGGGGGCCCTCGATTCATGCTGTCTTAGGGGCAGCAGCAGGTTTCCTGGCCTGCTTGCCCTTGTTCCAGGACTGGTTAGGTCTCCAGCCTTGTCTGTAGCGAGCAACAGCTCCTTCCTGTTTTGGTGCAGAGGAAGTTGATGCTGCTCCTGCTTTGAAATTACGAAAGGAACGAAAATTAGACTGTCTAGCCTTAGGTTTGGCTCTGTCTTGAGGCAGGGCATGGCCTTTACCTCCTGTAATGTCAGCGATAATTTCTTTCAACCCGGGCCCGAATAAGGTCTGCCCTTTGAAAGGTATATTAAGCAATTTAGATTTAGAAGTAACGTCAGCTGACCAGGATTTTAGCCACAGTGCTCTGCGTGCCTGAATGGCGAATCCGGAATTCTTAGCCGTAAGTTTAGTTAAATGTACTACGGCATCTGAAATAAATGAGTTAGCTAACTTAAGGGCTTTAAGCTTGTGTGTAATCTCATCTAATGGAGCTGATTCAAGTGTCTCTTCCAGAGACTCAAACCAACATGCTGCTGCAGCCGTGACAGGCGCAATGCAGGCAAGAGGTTGCAATATAAAACCTTGTTGAACAAACATTTTCTTAAGGTAACCCTCTAACTTTTTATCCATTGGATCTGAAAAGGCACAGCTATCCTCCACCGGGATAGTGGTACGCTTAGCTAAAGTAGAAACTGCTCCCTCCACCTTAGGGACCGTTTGCCATAAGTCCCGTGTGGTGGCGTCTATTGGAAACATCTTTCTAAATATCGGAGGGGGTGAGAACGGCACACCGGGTCTATCCCACTCCTTAGTAACAATTTCAGTAAGTCTCTTAGGTATAGGAAAAACGTCAGTACTCGCCGGTACCGCAAAATATTTATCCAACCTACACATTTTCTCTGGTATTGCAACTGTGTTACAATCATTCAGAGCCGCTAACACCTCCCCTAGTAATACACGGAGATTTTCCAGCTTAAATTTAAAATTTGAAATATCTGAATCCAGTTTGTTTGGATCAGAACCGTCACCCGCAGAATGAAGCTCTCCGTCCTCATGTTCTGCAAATTGTGACGCAGTGTCTGACATGGCCCTAATATTATCAGCGCACTCTGTTCTCACCCCAGAGTGATCACGCTTACCTCTTAGTTCTGGTAATTTAGCCAAAACTTCATTCATAACAGTAGCCATATCCTGTAATGTGATTTGTAATGGCCGCCCAGATGTACTCGGCGTTACAATATCACGCACCTCCCGAGCGGGAGATGCAGGTACTGACACGTGAGGCGAGTTAGTCGGCATAACTCTCCCCTCGTTGTTTGGTGAAATATGTTCAATTTGTACAGATTGACTTTTATTTAAAGTAGCATCAATACAGTTAGTACATAAATTTCTATTGGGCTCCACTTTGGCTTTAGCACATATAGCACAGATATCTTCCTCTGAATCAGACATGTTTAACACACTAGCAAATAAACTAGCAACTTGGAAATACTTTTCAAGTAATTTACTATAATATGAAAACGTACTGTGCCTATAAGAAGCACAGAAAAAGTTATGACAGTTAAAAATTAATAAACTGAAAAGTTATAGCATCAAATCTTTGTAAAAAACACAATTTTAGCAAAGGATTGCTCCCATTAGCAAAGGATAACTAACCCTGATAGCAGAAAAAAAAAAAAAATACAGAAATAAACGTTTTTTTTTTATCACAGTCAACTACAATCTCACAGCTCTGCTGTGAGTGATTACCTCCCTCAAAACAAGTTTTGAAGACCCCTGAGTTCTGTAGAGATGAACCGGATCATGCAGGGAAGACAATAAACTTCTGACTGAATTTTTTGATGCGTAGCAAAAGCACCAAAAAAGGTCCCTCCCCCTCACACATAACAGTGAGAGAGATCAGTAAACTGTCATAAATTAAATAAAACGACTGCCAAGTGGAAAAAAATAGTGCCCAAAACATTTTTTCACCCAGTACCTCAGAAAATTAAACGATTTTACATGCCAGCAAAAAACGTTTAACATTAATAAATTGAGTGTTATTAAAAAGCCTGTTGCTAGTCCCTGCAAATTAGGCTAAAGTTTTATGCATACAGTATAATTCCAGTGAAGTGCCATTCCCCAGAATACTGAAGTGTAAAATATACATACATGACAGCCTGATACCAGTTGCTGCTACTGCATTTAAGGCTGAGTTTACATTATATCGGTATGGCAGAATTTTCTCATCAATTCCATTGTCAGAAAATAATAAGCTGCTACATACCTCTTTGCAGAGTAATCTGCCCGCTGTCCCCTGATCTGAAGTTTACCTCTCCTCAGATGGCCGAGAAACAGCAATATGATCTTAACTACTCCGACTAAAATCATAGAAAAACTCAGGTAGATTCTTCTTCAAATTCTACCAGAGAAGGAATAACACACTCCGGTGCTATTATAAAATAACAAACTTTTGATTGAAGGTATGAAACTAAGTATAATCACCACAGTCCTCTCACACATCCTATCTATTCGTTTGGGTGCAAGAGAATGACTGGTAATGGCAGTTAGGGGAGGAGCTATATAGCAGCTCTGCTGGGTGAATCCTCTTGCACTTCCTGTTGGGGAGGAGTTAATATCCCATAAGTAATGGATGATCCGTGGACTGGATACACTTAACAAGAGAAATAAAACCTTCCAAGATAACATCTAAGGAATGTATAGGCTCAAACATGGCCTGATGCAAGGTTATAAGAACAAGGTTAAGACTCCAAGGTGGAGCAACTGATTTAACGCAGGCCTGTTGCTGACCCAGGCCTGACAAAAAGATTGGACATCCGGCACGTCTATGAGACGCCTGTATAGCAGAATATATAGGACAGAGATCTGAACCCTGAGGGTACTGACCAAAATCCCTTCTCCAAGCCTTCCTGGAGAAAGAGAATTCCCAGGAATCCTGACCCAACTACAAGAGAAACCCTTGGATTCACACCAATAAGATATTTACTCTAAATCTTATGGAAAAATTTCTAGTAATTGGCATGCAAGCCTGAAACATGGTCTTAAAGACCGAGTCAGAAAAACCACGCTTAGACCAACTAAGCAATCAATATCCAAGCAGTAAGCTTTAGAGAATAAAGGAAGGGACCCAGATTCAGAAGGTCCTTCCTCAGAGACAGTCTCCAAGGAGGAGAGGAGACTATTCCTCTAGGTCTGCATACCAGATCCTGCGAGGCCACGCAGGGGTTATTAGAATAACCGACTCCCTCTCCTGTAGATACGATAATAACTTGTTAAAGGAGAGAAAAACATATAGATATAGGAAATAGATATGCAAGACTGATTCCTAAGAAAAAACCACCAGAACATTTATCAATCTGCGATCACTTGACCCATGAACCTAACCTCAAACTTGGCAGTCTGCCGAAATGGCAGAAGTCAACTCCAGAACCCTCCCTATTTTTGGGTTTATCTGGAAAACACCTCCGGATGGAGAACCACTCGCTGGAGTGAATTATCTGTCTGATCAAAAGTCCAATCGTTCACCTCTAAATAGAGGAAAACAGACAGCCATTGTGAGTTGCCACTGAACAATCAAATCACCTCTTACAAGACTAAGGAACTCCAAGTTCCACCCTAGTAGATGATGTAAGTCAGAGATGAAAATGTCAATTTAATGACAACTGAGGCCAAGCCTCCTCCTTGCACTAGAGGCAAATAGAATGACTGGGGTGTGTGGGAAGGGAAGTGATACTTAAAGGGACACTAAACCCAATTTTTTTCTTTCATGAGTCAGATAGAGAATACAATTTTAAATAACATTCCAATTTACTTCTTTTATCTAATTTGCTTCTTTCTTTAGATATCCCTTGTTGAAGAAATAGAAATGCACATGGGTGAGCCAATCACGAGGCATCTGTGTACAGCCACCAATAAGCAGCTTCTGAGCATATCTATATATGCTTTTCAGTAAAGGATATCAAGAGAATGAAGCAAATTAGATAATAGAAGTAAATTAGAAAGTTGTTTAAAATGGCATGTTCTTTCTATATCATGAAAGAAAAAATGTGGGTTTCATGTCCCTTTAAAAACTTTGCTGTGGTACTCTTTTCCTCCTCCTGCTGGTCAGGAGTGATATTCCCAACAGTAATTGATGATCCGTGGACTCACTGTGTCATTAGAAAGAAAACACCTCTCCTAAGGTCCATGTATCCTGACTGGCTCTAAAAGTTTTTGAGGTTAAAAAGGGTAAATTGAGCTTCTAAGGAGTCCTAAGGATGCTAGATAATAACTACCCTGTGCCTCATTCCCCCAAATTCATATGTTAAACACATAGGTAAAGCTCTGCAGGTGTAAGGCTGTGACCCCAGCTATGTAGTATCTGTAAGATGAGTACTATTGTGTAGCTCTTGGGCTGCGCAGTGCCTGAGTCACTTACCTGGCCTGAAGCACCCATCCACTGTGTCTTAGCAGCATGCTGAGGCCTTTCTCCCTCATAGGCTGCCGATCCAGTAGAGAGCCTATCCAGTGCAAGTAAATATACTGCAGATATATCTGTAATCCGTCAGGTGGAGGCTAAGGGATAGGTCCCCACAACACCTGAGTGCAGTTATGGCTGTTTAATTACCCACTAGGGTAATGGAAAGCACATAGTTTCACTCAGAGTCTTCTTGAGTGACGTTGCCTAGGGCTACTGGATCCCAAGTCAGGTCTGAGACCACAAATCATATGAAATAATAAACTTTTGATAGTAGAGCATCTCAAATCTTCAACCTCTCTCCACAGAGGCCAATAACAAAACTGAAGAGGGAGTGGGAGGGACTAAAGCTCTGTGAGGGTCCTTGACCTCCCTCCTGCTAGGCTGGAATATATCCCACATGTTATGAAGCTATGGACTCATCAGCTAAGAAGGAAAATATTTTCCATTTTATAGAGATGTTCAGGTGATATTTTCATGTCAGCTTTTTAGTTTTAAGTGATTTAGCATGAGTATTAGATCTCTTTCCATAACCTCTTCCTCCCTTATGCTCCAATCAAAAGGAGACACTCAGTTACTACAAAATTCTACACTTGTGTATAAAATTGCCCTATGCACTACTTCCCTTGAGTATAGGTAACCTTCACATGATCTTTTAAACAACCCCATTTGATCTATATCTAGAAATAAAAAATGTCATTGCACAGTATAATCATAGGTGATGACATAAAGGACACTGACCCAAAAGGTGGCATGGACTTTTATGTCTGTGTGTATACCGTGCCCAATTAGAGAGGCAGCTGAACAATTTGAAATGAGGGAACACTATTATACTGGTGATCCTTGTAACCTGCAACTCTAGGCAGGACTCTAATCGAGACTCAGCCCCCCAAAGGACCTAGATAGGCATAAGGCACCTTTTCAAATAAGGAGTCACGTTCTGTAAGCAATCATTTGCAATACCAGGAAAATGCATTACAGGAGAAGGGTGATTATGTGAGTTGATGCATTGACATTGCTCACAGACACTCTTTATTTAGTCCTGTGATGTTCAACTGCCAATTGACCAAAATATCTTTTAGCAGTAATGGTGAATGTCCAAACTTCTACATGAAACTAAGTAACACATCTGAAGGTGCCCACATTATAAATTAGTTCTTTTTTTTTTAATTGGTTGCAGGGGATATAAATTTAAAAAACCCCATCTCGCTGTTTAAAAACCAAATGCATTTAATTTATTTTATGCTATCTTGGTGAATACCAGCTCTTGTTGCTTACTCCCTCACACTGTGCACCAGTAAGAAAATAGCTGTGGATAGGTCCTTACTATACTGCAGCAAATTACAACCAACTGGCAGTATATAGTAGGAAATTGGTGAAGTGTTTCCTTTGGCATTCATGCCAAAGTTTTCTACCCCCGACAGAAATGTTGTAAATCCCCCTCATTTCCCCAATAAGGTGTTACATGTCATAGATCCTGGTTGCTCTAGGTAAATATAAAAATATTTTTTTGCATTGCTAAGTGTTTGGGTTAAGGGCAATGTTTAAAGGGACACAAATCAAAATTAAACTTTCATGATTCAGACAGATCATGCAATTTTAAACAATTTTCCAATTTACTTTAATTAGCAAAATGTGTGGTCTTTATTTTACACTTTTTGAGCATGTACAAAAATTCACAAAATATATGTATATGTATTTGTGATTGGCTAATGGCTGTCACATGATACAGGAGTAGAAATAGGCATAACTGTAATTTGTCAGAAAAAAAAAAATCTAACACTTATTTGAAGTTCAGACTAAGTGCTATTGCATTGTCTTTTTATCATGCATGTGTTGATTATGCAAACCTAGTGTATTTGCTGGTCCTTTAATATAGCAACATGTTATTAATGTAATTAGTGTTGGAATTTATTTTAAAAAAAAATTGCTAATGTTTGTGGTTTGTCCTTAAATATTAGAATCCGGATAGTGTATATTAAAAAAAACTGTGCAGCACATTATACATCAGTGTCTTGCAGCCAAGGAGTTGAATCATATTTTAAAAAATAAATTAAAACTGGACCATATGGTGAATGAAGAGCTGCTTGGTTAAAAGAGCCATTAAAGGCCCTCCACAACATCGGTCCCGAATACTTGAACCACCGCGTTACCTTCTACACCCCTGCCAGACAACTTCGATCGGCCGACCAAGCCCTCGCTGTCATCCCCCGCATCAGGAAAACCACAGCGGGAGGCAGATCCTTCTCTCACCTGGCTGCCAAGACTTGGAACACCCTAACTAAGTTCAGAAAGCGCCTTGAGACCCTTACGGGTGAATAGCCGCCCTTTACAAGAACCTAATAGATAGATTAAAGGACTACTAAAATACAGTAGATCTGCATTATCAACAAATGCATGATAAGACAATGCTATAGCACTAAAGTCTGAACTTCAAATGAGTAGTAAAAAAAAAAAATCTGACAAATGTCAGTTATATATGTAAAGATCTCCTGTTATAGAATGCACAGAACTCATGAATGCACCATTGTTCAACTTCAAGAACTTTTTATTAAACGGAAGATAACACACCCATTTCACTGTTATATTCTAACACTAGGGACAAGCATGAGGTATATGAACAGCAATAAATATAAAACAGCAACAACTGGAAAAAAACATTATGATATATTCATTACATCTCCCTTCTTAAAAAAATATAAAACAATATATGTATTAGAAATATACATTTAAAAAAAATAAACAAACCACAAAGTTATGTAGTGTCATAATCTTCCCAATAGTTTGACTTGATTCTCCATCCATATCTTGAGAATCTACTGGGTTGCTCAACTTGTGCTGTTAAACCTTTGTTATACTGATCAACAGTCATGACTATTTTTATAAGATTTAGCTGTTTACAGGCACTTAACCCTAGAACAGGCTTTGCTTGGGTGTCTATAACATCACATTTTAAATTAAGTTTTTTGTTTTGTAACATGCGTTGATATGAGAACTTTCCCAGTACATGTAGCCGGTGTCCTCCATAACCAACAAGTTTTGACCAGACTATTCAAGCTCACTTAGGTTTGCCAGCTTGTCATAATATGTGCTAGCAGGAATGCAATTTACTTGTGCACCTGTATCAATCTTGAATTGGTATGTTTTGTGTGCTCACAAGAATCTCAACATATACTTTATCTTGTTCTACATTTGTTTTATCCACCATAGCTAGAAATATTGTACTTTGATCATTGTCACTATCAGTTTCATCTTGCTCCACTTGATTCACGGACTTCCTATACTTTATAGCATTTCTGCACACCCTGGCAAAATGGTTGTTAATTTTTTATGACATGATGAGTCCACGGATCATCTTAATTACTAATGGGACATTCACCTCCTGGTCAGCAGGAGGAGGCAAAGAGCACCACAGCAGAGCTGTTGAATAGCTCCTCCCTTCCCTCCCATTTGTCATTCTCTTTGCCTACGTTAGTGATAGGAAGAGGTAAAGTGAGGTGTTAGAAAATATTCTTCAATCAAGTGTTTATTATTTTTAAAGTAGTGCCAGAAAGTGCTGCTTTGTTCTAGGGTGTAGCCGTAGTCCATATAAGTCTCTTCAGTAGAACTTTTGGTGGCTTTAGAGCAATAGGAACTGGTGGGACATAATGCTCACTGCGCCTCCTATACATTGATGCTGCCTTTCTCCTAACAGCCTAAGCAAAGTTAAATCAGGCTTTATGATTTTCCACAGGGCTATGGGAGGGAGAGGACCTCCTAAACCTGCCGAGCTGCCCTGCTGTCGGGCAGAATACAAAGGTAAGTGCTGACTTTCTTATTCTGGGTCTGAAAAAAGTAAAGATTCAGGACAGAGGAAGTGTAGCACTTTTCTGGGACATAAAACTCCTACATACATATATATATATACATATATATATATATATTTATATACACACACATATATATATATATATAAAAGGAGGATCATGTGACAGCATTTTCTTAGCAGGCACTGGGGCTGAGGAGAATAGAAGGTGGTTTCTCTGGGGGTTTGTATAGACACAATCACGTAGTAAACTTAACATTACACTGTTAACGTGTTTAATTTACTTGGACCGAGCTGACTATAAGAGGGCTCAGGGAGTGCGATTGATTTGTGTGCTACCTAATATGCGGTATTGCACTTTGCCCCCAGGCTTACAATGTAAGGTTCAGATCTCCCGGAGTACTATTTCTAAAGATAGTAATGGCGACCGGGAGAGGTGTGTGGTAATGCCCACGACGGGCGGGGTTATGTTTGGCACCGTTTTGGAGCGCAATTTTCTATCTCTCTGCAGATTCAGGGATTGTCTGTTATCACGCCCACGAGGGGCGGAGTTATGTTGAAGCCAACTGAGGCTGAACTCGCTACATTCCTTCCGTTCATCGGATGGTTGAGCGTTTTTTCCTTTCTAGCACAATACTTAGTGCTGTCATTAGGTGGGTCCGGATTGCGCTCCGGATCTGCCAGGGAACTATGTTATGTTGAATTTAAAGGGACAGTCAAATCCAAAAAAAAACTTTCATTTTTCAAATAGGGCATGTAATTTTAAACAACTTTCCAATTTACTTTTATCAACAAATTTTGCTTTGTTCTCTTGGTATTCTAGTTGAAAGCAAACCTAGGAAGGCACATATGACAATTTCTAAGCCTTTGAAGGCCGCCTCTATTTTATTTACTTTTCACAGCAGGGGAGAGAAAGCTGATGTAGGCCATATAGATAGCATTGTGATCACGCCCATGGATAGTGGCAGATACTGCACTAATTGGCTAAAATGCAAGTCAATAGATAACTAAAAGTCATGTGATTAGCGGCGGTCAGAAGATGCTTAGATACAAGTTAGTCACAGAAGTAAAAAGTGTATTAATATAACAGTGTTGGTTGTGCAAAACTGGGGAATGGGTAATAAAGGGATTATCTATCTTTTTAAACAATAAAAATTCTGGTGTTGACTGTCCCTTTAAGCATGAAGTTTTGATGGATCACCTCAGCAAGGTTTATCTGAGGTGTACGTAGGTGATATGATACTTGCGTGCTATTCTAACTTTTTTCTGCACACAAAAATAAAAAGTTGCAGTTTAAAATTTAAAGAAACAGTAACTTTTTTATCTGTAAATTTTATTAAAGGAATTTCAGCTATTTCTTTGTTAATTCATCCGTTGTGACTTTGGATGGAACAAAAGCACACAAAAATAAAGTTACTTTTAAGATTTAAAGAGACAGTAATGTTTTTTTATGTGTAAATTTTATTAAAGAATTTCAGCTGTTTCTTTGTTAATTCATCCTTTGTGACATAGGATGGACCAAAAGCACACAACAATAAAGTTACTTTTAAGATTAAAGAGACAGTAACATTTTTTGTGTGCAACCTACTCCCTCTAAAGCGATTGCTGTTTAGGACTCTGTTGACAATGGTCAAGTTATGCCACAAATTTCTCCTATAGTGTCCCACAAAATTTTATGGCCCACATGCAGTGCCCTGCGCTTCCTTTTACACTGCACTCGAAGTTATGATGCATTATATGTTTTTCCCACAAGGTAGAAAACATTATTAGAGGAATTATTTCAGTAGTTGCTATTCCTAATGGTTTCTCCATGTTACTGAAGGAGGAAGATACTTTGGGATTATCTGAGAGAAAAACTCCTAAAGTAACAATTCCATCTGAGTCTGAGAATTCTATCTACTGGACGTACTATGCTGGGGTCGCCCAGGATAAAGACATTTCCAGTGTAATCTATACTAGTGCGTCCAGTGAATTATAAGGATGGATGCATTCCCTATATTTACAAAACTGTTTCCCATCGCTGACTCAGCTAAGGAGGCTGGACAAACATTCCCTAAGGGGGACGGAGTAATTTCAGCTTAGCTAAGTGAACTACTATACCCTTAGAGGATAGGTTTTTTTTTTTTTTTTTAAAAAGGTCCTATAAACGAAAATTATAAGTGGGATGTACACCAGGGCTTACAATGGCAACCAGATGTGTACTTGACTACCGTCACTAGTGCTACGGCAGATTGGTTTGATGCGTTGTCTGACGCTACTAAGTCAGAAACTTCCCTGGATAAAATCCAGGACAGGATAAAAGCTTTCAAATTGGCCAATTCCTTTATTTCAAATTCTTCCCTTCAACTTATCAAACTGGGGGCATAGGTTACTCTGTTCCAGCTCAGAGCTTTATGGTTAGAGCCTTGCTCTACGGCTATATGCTCCAAGTCTAAGCTTTTAGTGATTCCTTACAAGGAGAAGACCCTGTTGGGACCTGACTTGATGGAAATACTCTTTTGAAAATTTCAAGATAAAAAAAAAAAAAAAAAATATATATATATATATATATATATATATATATATATATATATATATATATAATAGCCGGCTGTTGAATCAAAGACAGCATGAAGGACATGCCCCTGGATCCGGGATCGGATCTTGTAAGGGGCAGACTTTCAGTCTTCGCTCAGACTTTGGTTCGAGATCAAAATCTTTCCTCCCAGAGGCAGATTTTCTGTTTTCAAGATTATCTGTAGATCAGACAAAAGGAGAGGCATTCTTACACTGCGTAGGAGACCTCTCAGACCTGAAAGGTTCTGGGTTTCTTTATCCCAATCTGGTTGTGGTTCCCAAAAAAGGAGGGAACCTTCAGACCACTTTTTAGATCAAGAGTCTACACAAATTTCTTAGTGGACCGTCCTTTAAGATGGAAACTATTCGTTTCATTCTTCCTTGGATCCAAGAGTATCAATTAATGACAACAGTGGATTTAAAGGACACATACCTTCATGTGCCATTCACGAGAATAGTCTCAAATTCTAAGGTATGCCTTTCTAGACAAACGCTTCCAGTTTGTGGCTCTTCCTTTCTGTCTTGCCACAGCTCTGAGTTTTCACAAAGGCTCCGGGATCGCTATTGGCGGTGCTTCGGTTACGGGGCATTGCAGTGGCGCCCTATCTGGAAGACATCCTAGTCCAAGCGCCATCCTTATAGCAAGCAAGATTTCACTCAGACATGGTGTTATCCTTCCCGTGATCTCAGGGCTTCAGTGATTTTCATAGCTCCGGCTTGGCCTCGCAGGATTTGGTATGCGGATCTGGTGAAGATGGTATCTCTACCGCCTTGGAGACTTCCGTTGAGGAAGGACCTTTTGATTCAGGGACCTTTCCTTCATCCAAATCTAGTTTCTCTGAAGCTTACTGCTTGGAGATTGAACGCTTAATTTTATCAAAGCAAGGGTTTTTTATGATTTGGTTATAGAGACCATGATTCAGGCTTGTAAGCCTGTGACTAGAAGGATTTACCATAAGGTTTGGTGTAAATACCTTTATTGGTGTGAATCCAAGGGCTACTCATGGAGGGTTTGGAGAAGGGCTTCTCGTCGAGTTCTCTGAAGGGTCAGATCTCGGCCTTATCTATTTTGTTACGCGAACGTCTGGCGAATGTTCCAGATGTTCAATCATTTTGTCAGGCCTTGTTTAGCATCAGGCCTGTGTTCGAACCAGTTACTCCTCCATGGAGTCTTAATTTAGTTCTCGAAGTTCTTCAGGTTCCGTTTGAGCCTCTGCATTCCTTAGATATTAAGTTACTATCTTGGAAAGTTTTATTTCTTGCAGCTATTTCTTCTACTCAGAGTGTCAGAACTCTCAGTATTACAGTATGAGTCACCTTACCTTATTTTCCATTCAGATAAGGTAGTTTTACGTACTAAATTAGGATTTTTTCCTGAGGTTGTTTCTGATCAGAACATTAATCAGGAGATTGTTGTTCCTTCCTTGTGTCTTAATCCTTCTTCTCAAAAGGAATGACTTCTGCACAATTTGGACATGGTCAGTGCTTTAAAGTTTTATTTACAGGCGTCTAAGGACTTTCGCCAGTCTTCTTTGTTTGTGGTTTCATCGGGAAAACATAAGGGACAGAAAGCTACGAATACTTCTTTCTTTTTGGCTGAAGAGCATAATACTTTTTGCTTATAAGTCTGCTGGACAGCAGCCTCCTGAGAGAGTTACGGTTCATTCCAAGGGCTGTTGCCTCCTCATGGGCATTACAAAATGAAGCTTCTGTAGAACAGATTTGCAAGGCTGCAACCTGGTCCTCTTCACACTTTTTTCAAGGTTTTACAAATTTGACTCTTTTGCCTCGGCGGAGGCTGTTTTTGGGAGAAAGGTTTTTCAAGCAGTGATGCCTTCCGTTAAGGTTCTCTGTCTTGTCCCTCCCGTGTCATCCGTGTACTCTAGCTTGGGTATTGAATCCCATTAGTAATTAAGATGATTTGTGGCCTCATTGTGTCATAAAAGAAAATTTATGCTAACCTGATAAATGTATTTTTTGACACGGATGAGTCCACGGCCTGCCCTGTATTACACAGGTTGTGGGTTATTGAAAACTTCAGACACCTCTGCACCTTGGCTTTTCCTTTCTCCTCCAAACTTCGGTCGAATGACTGGAGTGGGAGGGAAGGGAGGAGCTATTTAACAGCTCTGCTGTGGTGCTCTTTGCCTCCTCCTGCTGACCAGGAGGTGAATATACCATTAGTAATTAAGATGATCTGTGGACTTGTGTCAAAAAATAAATAAATTTATCAGGTAAGCATAAATTTTATTTTTTCTGACATTTGTAGCATATTTTTCCCTGTGCTGGACACTGTGTATTCTTAGTGTGTTTCGTACCACATTTAGTACAGCTTCTGTAAAGAGTTTGCTTTGCACAATCCTGCAGGTTATTTGCTTTCTGCTATGAATCAGATTACTTTCCCTTTTCCTTTGCACCATGTGTAAGACTTCTGTGTCACTATGAATTAAAGTGCATGTAAAGTGAAGGCTATCGCTCTTAGTCATATTATGCATCTACTAAAATAAATAGGACTTTAATGATTTTTTTTTATATCACATCCTAATTCACAAAATTAATCTATTTACCAAATATTATTAGCCGCGATTCCTCCGCCCGCCATTTTGTCCCTCAATTCACAAGTGATTGACATTGCAGTCTTCTAATCCGCATTCCCCCCTGGGTGCTCAGACCCTTCTATGCAACGTCACACGATGCTTCTGCGCATGCATTTTCAACTCCAAGAGCTATTCGGATCCAAAGCGCGCCCACGACACACGCATGCGCTACTGGACAATCAATTTTCAAAAATAATGCTGTCTTCATTCTGTATTGCATGCGCATATCTACCAACGATGTAGACACTCATGCGCAAATTGAATACTCCGCGCTTCTAAGATACGTAAGAGCGGATGGGACCGCTCTTTACGTCAGGGACTAGAAAACAAGGAAGTAGAGGATGGGAGGAGTTGCTCGCAAAAACGGAGCTAAGGTATAATATAAAATATTATATAAACAAAAACATTTATAAAAAAAATAAACGGCGGTTTAAAGAGGCGTTTGTAAATTAGTAGTGAATACCAACTATCAGAAAATTTACATTCACTTTAACTGCATGTGCGCTCTGGATGTTTCATATGCTCTAGCAATTTTTACTGCAGAGTTTATGGTTAGATTCTCTTCTAGCAGTAATTTTTCCTGTACTTCTCTAGAATTTGATCCCATCACAATTCTATCTTTTATCATATCAGTCAGCATCAGGGCCTGCAAATAATTCCATGAGCTCTCCATCTTGTCCAGTGCTCAGATACATTGCCTTTATCAAAGTCCATAGGAGGCACTTGCTGTCTGCTTGCAGCCATGACAAACTTAAATCTGTTTACTTCCGACACCATGTAAAGATCAACTGTTGAACAATGGTGCAATCATGAGTTCTGTGCATTCTATAACTTAAAGAACTTTTTATTAACTGAAGATAACACACCCATTTCACTGTTATACCTCATGTTTGTCCCTAGTGTTAGAATATATGAACTGCAACAAATATAAACCGCAACAACTGGAAGAAAATAAATTATATATATTTCGACTCCTGTATCATGTGACAGCCATCAGCCAATCACAAATGTATATACGTATATTCTGTTAATTCTTGCACATGCTCAGTAGGAGCGGGTGACTCAAAAAGTATAAATATTAAAAAGACTGCACATTTTGTTAATGGAAGTAAATTAGAAAGTTGTTTAAAAGTTGCATGTTCTATGTGAATCATTAAAGTTTAATTTTGACTAGAGTGTTGCTTTAAACTGACTAACAATATATAAAATGTGTCCATATTAAATATATAACAATACTGCAGTATAGATTATTTATTTTGCTGCCTTTCGTTGGAAAATACATCAGAAAATTGTGCTGGTTATATTTTCTCTCAGGGAGGCTAGGGTTAATATGGTTATCTACTTATTGTGAACTAGTGTTCATCTCTCCCTCTCGGCATGGATTAAAACTTAAGCATAAAACAATATAAATTTATATTTAACTATTAGGACTTTAAAAGGAGTAATGTCTTTTTAATAAAGTAAGCTATATCAGTGTGAAATTGCCTTATGGTAAGAGAAGGGCAGGGTTACCCAAATCCTGTGTGTATGTGTATATTAGCTTGTGATTGGTTAAAAAATAAAGCTGCATTATTCATTAGGAAATAATTCTCAGCTATTAAAAAAAAAGGTACATTACCATGTAGCTTACATTTGGGGTTTAAATGTCCCTTTGAAAGTTTAATTTTGAATCAACTTTCCAATTCACTTCCATTATCTAAAATGTGCACACAATCTTTTTATATGCACACCGAGGCTCCAGCTGCTACTGAGCATGTGCAAGATTCTCAGGATATATGTATAGGCATTTTGCGGCTGGCTGATGGCTGTAATGTGATGCATAAGGAAAGAGAATGCAACTGACATTTGTCACAAATTGAAACCAAGTGCTTTTGAATAGTTTCTTTAAATTATGCATTTTTAAATTATGTTATTTTTGTGTGTTTAGTGGGCCTTTAGCTATTTTAAAATGAATAATAAAAAAAAAAAACTAATAATTTCTTACCCATTTACAGTTTGATAGGTTAATAGATTAGCAACACCCCAAACTGTGTGTACTGCATTAGGAATAACCTACGAGTTATTGTCAAGAAACAGAATACACTACAAACATGATAATCACTTAAATTCACTTTCAATGGTGGGGAGCACTGATCACACACACGTAATTAAAGTAAAAAAGTGATTTATTTCTAACAGTTTAAACCACGCATGATGAGTATTGCACATGTGAAACAGGAATTGTTACTAAACCATTCACAAAAGGTCTCATGCTAAAAATACCATAAAAAGCTATAAATCCCAGTTTACTGATAGAATATTCCCTTTATCCTGTCAAGAGTCTTGTTTTTAACTTCAAGTAAAAATGACTTACAGAAAAAAAAAAAAAGTGGTCACAAATGCTCCAAGCATAGCAAAACCAGCAACAGGATACGTTATAGAACACACAAAAGTATAGTAGGTATAACGACTGACGGATTATCAGTATAAAACAAACTGTACAGGGATTATCACTATAATAGTATATATGCAGTAGTGATAAAACCCATATAAACTGTCCAAGTAATCCAAAGTATCTCACTCAATATTTGGTACCAAATGCAATAGTCTTTAGTACTGGTGACCTGCGGGAACGTAACACACGACCATAAGGGCTATTTTCTGTAAGTCCCTTTGTTCCAGGGGTCCTAGCTAGGAAGTTGCGAAGGAAAGGCCTCTTTTCAGAGGTTTGGCTTGGCTGAACATTTTCAGCATTGCAAAAGCGTTTTAAGCCAGAGGGAGTTCCCTGCAGTTTCTGCACTGTATGGTATTGTTCTGCAATGCAAACAGCCTTTTTCCTTAGATCCATTTTCACTAGCACCATGTTGTTCTGGAGTTCGGCCAGAGCTTGATCCTAAAAACAAAAATGAAAGATTTGTTATAACGAAACACATGCAGAAGAAAACTAAAAAAAATGTTCTTAAAGGGACATTGTACTGTAAAGATTTCTCTCCTTTAATGGGTTTCCAAATACCTATTTTCCTGCTGTAGTGTATTAAATGCTTTACAAACAGCTAATTTACTTTTCTTTTATATCGCATTTGCCTGTTGAAACCTTTACTGTAATATAAAATATAAGCTATGTAAACAAGAAATAGTGTAAACTAACCTCTCCCAGTGGGGGCGGTAAACTTTTTTTTTTTAAATCTGAAATGGCTGTGTTTACTCAATGCAATCCCTACCCTTCATTAGCATTTCAATATTTAACAGACTGTGTACAAAAAGAGATGAGGTCTGTACTTTCTGCAGGCTCTGCCCATTTAAAAGGGTAAATCCTTGTGAAAAATAGGTCATGGTTTTAAGGAGAACAATGTGTGTGTGTGCGTGCGCAATTTGAAATAGACAAATATTAAATGCCTTGCTAAACTGTCATACAAGAAAATGGCTAACTGGACAATAAAGTTGTGGGCGGAGCTTGGCGGACATTTTCAGCTGCTAACAAACGGATTATTCAAACGTTTCATGTACTTCTTACAAGCTTATAGATGCGGAACCTGTTGCAAGATGCTTGTCTGGTAAGTAACAATAAGTAATAAAGAATAAGTGTTGGGTCTAGACTGTAATGATACTCATGAATAGAGAGATAGAGATGAGAGATGATAGAGATGAGAGATGATAGAGATGAGAGATGATAGAGATGAGAGATGATAGAGATGAGAGATGATAGAGATGAGAGATGATAGAGATGAGAGATGATAGAGATGAGAGATGATAGAGATGAGAGATGATAGAGATGAGAGATGATAGAGATATATCTCAACCAAAAAAGGTGCACTCTCAGGACTTCACAAATGAAGTAAAATTACTTTATTCGAAACATTTTCGGGGATCAGGTCCCCTTCATCAGCATGCTTCATTTGTGAAAGTCCTGAGACTGCACCTTTTTGGTTGCTGTATCGTGTTCAAGTTTGCACCCAGGCAGATGTCCTCAGATGTATAGATGTATATATCTATATATATATCTATATATCTATATCTATATATATATCTATATATATATCTATATATATCTATCTATATATATATCTATATATATATCTATATATATATCTATATATCTATATCTATATATCTATATCTATATCTCTATATATATCTATATATATATCTATATCTATATCTATCTCTATATATATCTATATCTATATCTAAAATTATTTATATATATATATATATATATATATATAATTATTTTTTTACAATTACACATATATGCATACAACAGATACATACACACCCACCCCAGAGATCAGGATTACCTGTTTGGACAAGATCTCATCGCAGGTTACAAGGGCTTGTCTTAGTTTCTCAGCTCCAGTCGTGTGGCAGCAAGCTCTTTCCACCCTTTGCAAGGAGTCTCCAAATTTCTGCAGCTCTGTGCGCAACAATCTTACATTCTGTAAGAAAAACAACTAAAGCTTAATGAATTCTAACCATCATCCTTAACTGGCACCAAAACACCTGAGCATAAGGTTAAAAGGTTAATGCCCTCAATGCTACCCCAGTTCTAAGATTATCACCCATTTAATAAGGCAGCGATCAAATCAGTGTAAATAAAAGCAGGGGTGCTACCTCAGACCCTGGGGAGCACATGAGAATTATCACAACTTCAGCTAGAGACAATGCTCATTAAACCAGAACCCCCTGTTTTCTGTTGCACGAATAAAACAAACAAAAATTACAGTTGCAGTTTATGGATTTTTCTTCTTCTTACTTAGTGATACAAGAAAATAAAAACCTGCTCATCTATTTTTACATAATGTAAAGTTACCAAAACAAAAGACTAATTCAAAAGGGTCAAAATCTAATCACTTAAAATGACAAATAAAACCTTCAGATTTTAAATTTAAAATGTTTAGTTATAGTAAATAAAACAATGTCGCAACATAATATAAAATTATTCACCCCTTTTCATGTAATTTAGCTCTAAAATGTGTAGATTTTCTAAATCTTAGAGCTGGAAACACATCATGCAGGGCTAACTGCTACATATCGTTCGCTAATTAAAGGGACACTGAACCCAATTTTTTTGCTTTTGTAATTCAGATAGAGCATGCAATTTTAAGCAACTTTCTAATTTACTCCTATTATCAATTTTTCTTAATTCTCTTGCTATCTTTATCTGAAAGAAAGTCCAGAACCTTGGACAGCACTTGTTTAGTGGTGAATGAATGTATCCACCAATCAGCAAGAACAACCCATGTTGTTCACCAAAATCGGCCGGCATCTAAACTTACATTCTTGCTTTTCAAATAAAGATACCAAAAGAATGAAGGACATTTGCTAATGGTAGTAAATTAGAATGTTGCTTAATATTGCATGCTCTATCTCAATCACAAAAGAAAAAACAGAATTTATGTTTACCTGATAAATTACTTTCTCCAACGGTGTGTCCGGTCCACGGCGTCATCCTTACTTGTGGGATATTCTCTTCCCCAACAGGAAATGGCAAAGAGCCCAGCAAAGCTGGTCACATGATCCCTCCTAGGCTCCGCCTACCCCAGTCATTCGACCGACGTAAAGGAGGAATATTTGCATAGGAGAAACCATATGATACCGTGGTGACTGTAGTTAAAGAAAATAAATTATCAGACCTGATTAAAAAACCAGGGCGGGCCGTGGACCGGACACACCGTTGGAGAAAGTAATTTATCAGGTAAACATAAATTCTGTTTTCTCCAACATAGGTGTGTCCGGTCCACGGCATCATCCTTACTTGTGGGAACCAATACCAAAGCTTTAGGACACGGATGAAGGGAGGGAGCAAATCAGGTCACCTAAATGGAAGGCACCACGGCTTGCAAAACCTTTCTCCCAAAAATAGCCTCAGAAGAAGCAAAAGTATCAAACTTGTAAAATTTGGTAAAAGTGTGCAGTGAAGACCAAGTCGCTGCCCTACATATCTGATCAACAGAAGCCTCGTTCTTGAAGGCCCATGTGGAAGCCACAGCCCTAGTGGAATGAGCTGTGATTCTTTCAGGAGGCTGCCGTCCGGCAGTCTCATAAGCCAATCTGATGATGCTTTTAATCCAAAAGGAGAGAGAGGTAGAAGTTGCTTTTTGACCTCTCCTTTTACCAGAATAAACAACAAACAAGGAAGATGTTTGTCTAAAATCCTTTGTAGCATCTAAATAGAATTTTAGAGCGCGAACAACATCCAAATTGTGCAACAAACGTTCCTTCTTTGAAACTGGATTCGGACACAAAGAAGGCACGACTATCTCCTGGTTAATGTTTTTGTTAGAAACAACTTTCGGAAGAAAACCAGGTTTAGTACGTAAAACCACCTTATCTGCATGGAACACCAGATAAGGAGGAGAACACTGCAGAGCAGATAATTCTGAAACTCTTCTAGCAGAAGAAATTGCAACCAAAAACAAAACTTTCCAAGATAATAACTTAATATCAACGGAATGTAAGGGTTCAAACGGAACCCCCTGAAGAACTGAAAGAACTAAGTTGAGACTCCAAGGAGGAGTCAAAGGTTTGTAAACAGGCTTGATTCTAACCAGAGCCTGAACAAAGGCTTGAACATCTGGCACAGCTGCCAGCTTTTTGTGAAGTAACACAGACAAGGCAGAAATCTGTCCCTTCAAGGAACTTGCAGATAATCCTTTCTCCAATCCTTCTTGAAGAAAGGATAGAATCTTAGGAATTTTTACCTTGTCCCAAGGGAATCCTTTAGATTCACACCAACAGATATATTTTTTCCATATTTTGTGGTAAATTTTTCTAGTTACAGGCTTTCTGGCCTGAACAAGAGTATCAATAACAGAATCTGAGAACCCTCGTTTTGATAAGATCAAGCGTTCAATCTCCAAGCAGTCAGTTGGAGTGAGACCAGATTCGGATGTTCGAACGGACCTTGAACAAGAAGGTCTCGTCTCAAAGGTAGCTTCCATGGTGGAGCCGATGACATATTCACCAGATCTGCATACCAAGTCCTGCGTGGCCACGCAGGAGCTATCAAGATCACCGATGCCCTCTCCTGATTGATCCTGGCTACCAGCCTGGGGATGAGAGGAAACGGCGGGAATACATAAGCTAGTTTGAAGGTCCAAGGTGCTACTAGTGCATCTACTAGAGTCGCCTTGGGATCCCTGGATCTGGACCCGTAGCAAGGAACCTTGAAGTTCTGACGAGAGGCCATCAGATCCATGTCTGGAATGCCCCACAGTTGAGTAATTTGGGCAAAGATTTCCGGATGGAGTTCCCACTCCCCCGGATGTAATGTCTGACGACTCAGAAAATCCGCTTCCCAATTTTCCACTCCTGGGATGTGGATTGCAGACAGGTGGCAGGAGTGAGTCTCCGCCCATTGAATGATTTTGGTCACTTCTTCCATCGCCAGGGAACTCCTTGTTCCCCCCTGATGGTTGATGTACGCAACAGTCGTCATGTTGTCTGATTGAAAACGTATGAACTTGGCCTTTGCTAGCTGAGGCCAAGCCTTGAGAGCATTGAGTATCGCTCTCAGTTCCAGAATATTTATCGGTAGAAGAGATTCTTCCCGAGACCAAAGACCCTGAGCTTTCAGGGGTCCCCAGACCGCGCCCCAGCCCATCAGACTGGCGTCGGTCGTGACAATGACCCACTCTGGTCTGCGGAAGTTCATCCCTTGTGACAGGTTGTCCAGGGACAGCCACCAACGGAGTGAATCTCTGGTCCTCTGATTTACTTGTATCGTCGGAGACAAGTCTGTATAGTCCCCATTCCACTGACTGAGCATGCACAGTTGTAATGGTCTTAGATGAATGCGCGCAAAAGGAACTATGTCCATTGCCGCTACCATCAAACCTATTACTTCCATGCACTGCGCTATGGAAGGAAGAGGAACGGAATTTAGTATTTGACAAGAGTTTAGAAGTTTTGTTTTTCTGGCCTCTGTCAGAAAAATCCTCATTTCTAAGGAGATGTTGCCTGTACAACGGCAAAGAGAATGACTGGGGTAGGCGGAGCCTAGGAGGGATCATGTGACCAGCTTTGCTGGGCTCTTTGCCATTTCCTGTTGGGGAAGAGAATATCCCACAAGTAAGGATGACGCCGTGGACCGGACACACCTATGTTGGAGAAAATTTGGTTTCAGAGTCCCTTTAACCTTAAAGGGATATTAAACAGTAAAGACTTGCTAGACATGATGTATTGAAAGCAAAAAGATTATCCTTTGAGTAATATGTAGCTGTATTTGTACCATTATATAATAAAATTCTTACTTATTTCTGAGGGCCAACATATAAAGCACTCAACAGCCTCACTCCCAACTATATGTCCTCCCTCATCTCCAAATACTCCCGAACCCATCCTCTTCAATCAACCCCTGATCTAGGTCCCCTCCTATTATCTCAAAGTCCCTCTCTCACGTGCTGCTCCTGTCCTCTGAAACTTTCTACCCCACTGCATAAGACTGTATCCAACCTTGTATAGCACCAGACTCTACTTAAAACACACCAATTCAGAGAGGCTTACCACCTCTCCCGGTTTTCATCTTACCCAAAATAATTCTTGAACTGCTTTGACTCGCTGCTGCAACTACAATCCATGTGCCCAGATAGCCCATACCTTATGTATCGGCACCCTCAACCTGTAGACTGTAAGCTTTCTGGAGCAGGGTCTCTTTCTCCTGTACTAGATTGTTTAGTATGTTTGTATCTTATCACAAATCCTCGTCATTGTATACCCCCCATCTCTGTATACAGCACTACAAAATGTTGAGGCACCATACAAACTAATAAATAATAATAATAATAATAATAATAATAATCTCTTAGCAAAATGTAAGATGGCACATCACAAGTGGTGATTGCGCTCAGACTTACTCTGAGAACTTGTCCATCATCAGCTTGATAAATGTTTCCTTTTACAATCACTTTGTTATGCTCCCCATTATTTGTTAGTAAAACTCCCCACCATCACATTGTAATTTCTTGTGTATTATTTCCAAGCATGCGACTTAACATGCTGAATTTCCCTTTTCATATAGGCAAAATACGCTTCATACACATCAATACAACTCTAATGATCTTTGGTATATTCACCAGATAATCCATAAACAGTACATTATTGTAAAATGACAACAAGCACTGGAGGTTAACAGAAAACGAGGGGTTCTGAAATGCCTGCAGGAAATTCATATAAGGCAAAGTAAGTAAAAACACTATAGAATTATGGCTGCTCCCTAGAACCTTGAGGGAAAAAAGGGTGAAAGCAGGGAATGAGATTGTTACCCAAAGAGCTCGTGTGTGCTGAAAATCTGTGCACTTGTGAAGAGAGCCCAGAGCATAACGCTGGAATAAATAAATACAGGACACATTTACAGACTCAAAATGCACAATCCAGACGCACTTTCTTCCATACAACTTAATTCATCTATATTAGAGCAACACATACTATTAGACACCACAAGCCCCCATGAGTAGCCCTAACCATGCGCACATTTGGACATCTCTCTCCCACTAAGCTAAAGTTTATATTAAAAGTTAAACTAATTAAACCAAATAAATAGCAAAAGCTATTACAATTTCAGTAATTGCATTTGCTGTGCACAAGCATGCAGAGCATATGAACAGGAATTCAAACACTCCATCTGCTTATTGAGATGGCAAATTGATACATCACAAAATGGCGTCATTGCGAGCACAGTGCTTGAATGTGAATGCACAGAGCATAAGTAAACATGCCCTGCATGCATTTGTACACAGTAAGATCTATTAAAAGGGACGGCCACGTCAAAAAAATTCTTACACGATTCAGACAGCACATGCAATAATAAACAATTTTTCCAATTTACTTCTATTATCTAATTCTCTTGGTAGTAAAGTATACCTATGTCGGCCCAGGAGCAGCAGTAGACTACTGGGAGCTAGCGGCACATATATACCTCTTGTCATTGGCTCACCTCATCTGTTCAACTAGATCCCAGTAGTGCACTGCTGCTCTGTCAGCAAAAAGATACCAAGAGAATGAATAAAATGTGATAAAAAGAAATCTTAAAACAGATAAAAGAAGTTGGTGATGAGACCTTGGGATCAGGTAATACAACAAAAAAATCTGAATATTGCTTACCTTTTGTCCCTCCTGTATTTTCCTATCTACATCTGCAGTGCAAGTCCTTGTTGAAGCAGGAGGGTCTAGCATTTTTTTGTAACGCTCCAACTCTTAGGGGTTGAGAGGGAAAAAGTAATTGTCGAATTAAAAAAATAGAACTCCATCAACAATAAACTGCATAAAGAAAAGAAAAGGTTGGAAGTACTAATAGAAAAACAAAATATTATATTAAAAACCCATTCTCTACCCATTGTTAGTAAATGTCCAGAAATACAGTATGGACAGCAAAGGGAGGATTCTTACTGAATATTGTCTAGGGATATGAGCCAAAGTATTGAGGTGCATGTAGTTTGGTTTTCATTTCTGTTATATCTTATCTTGGCTCACCCTAAACTAATATTAACCAGTGAAGAATTGCCACAGAAACCTAAGAACACAAAACAGAATTGGAAGAAAAAGTAAAAAGGGAAGGAAGGATCCATTCCCCTTGTGAACCAAGCTTAGCTCTGTCCATACTGGATCTGAATAAAAAAGGGGTAAATGGCTATTTTTAAAATGACAAAATGAGCGAGGTGGAGTGACTGTTTGGTTAACAGATTATTGTACAAATACACATTTCCCATAAAGTGTGATGTCACAATTTACAAGACAATGTAAACATGTTTTGCAGAAATGTTTTATGCACGAGAAAATGAATGATTCTGCTTAATGACACTTCAAAAAATAAAATATCTTATTGCACTAAAGAAAGGGCAGCCGTATTAAATGCATCAAGTATGGAGTTTTACAGATGCACAAGCAATTATTTATATCCTAAATATTCACTTTGGGACTAAATTAAAATCATCTGTTACCCTCTGTCTTTGACTGCAGTTCTGCTCTCAGAATCAGGTTCTCTTGTTTAAGTCTTTCTAAGTCAGCTGTAGAAGTTGATGCCAAACGCTTTGATCTACGAATAGGAGCAGAATCCATAATACTTATATTGGCCTTCTTTGCTTCATCACAGTTTTGCTCAGTAATAGATTCCAGTTCATCGATCTTCTCATCTCGTTCCTAGGCAGAACATTTAAAAGCCATCTATGAAGAGATTTAGACTAGACTAACCCTTTACTTTTTTCCATAAAAAACAAACACCTTTTACCGGTTAAATTGCAGCACTTTCATATGCAAAGAAAACATCTGCCATATTTAGCTTTAATTAAAATATGTTCTAGCTCTGCGATTACTCACCTCTATTTCCCTCTTGTAATAGTTAGTGAGCGATTCTTTCAGGTTCTCCAGTCTGCCCTCATACATTTCCTCAAGCTTTTCTCTCTCAGTCTCTAGACTCTCACTGCAGAAGAAGATCAGAGAGTCTTACAAAATATACCAGTAATGAACCCACAACAGTCCTGAAACGAAGCGCTGTATATAAAATGCAGGCAGAAACAGTAAGTGCTTACTTATACTGAGTGGTCTGCTGCTGCATTAGCTCCATCATCTCATCACAGATTTCCTTACGGATACGCACTTCTAAATTTAGTTTCTCCCGACGCTCCGTTACAAGCATTTTTTCAATGACTTTCAACAATTCCTGCAGGAGAAAATTAAACACCAATAAGATTACACTGACATTATCAATCAGGTTCATAAAATAATGAAAAACTGAATTACTGCATATCACAACACACCTCTCTATTATACATTGTGATATCTGCTTCACTCTCGCTTTCATCACCAGACTCGTCAGCATCTTCCTCTTCAGAGCAGCTCCTATTGGCGAGCAGGCTACTTTCTTTGATCAGTGATTGAATAGAAGGAAGAAATAGTTTCACAGGTGGAGCTTGAACCAGCTTTTAAAAAGGGGGATGGGAACAAAAAAAAAAAAAAGTTAATATTGGGTTAAGCTTCACTGAGCTTATAAAAACATGAATTCCTTGAGCCTGGACTACCTGGCTGGCAATAGCCGAGAACTTCATAGCATGTAGAGTTTCATCATAAGTGGATGCACACTGGTTAATATTGACAATCATACAAGACCTCCCTCGTCCTGTGAAGAATCCCTGGAATATGCGAGTCAGCTTACTGTCCCTGAAAGGGACCACATTCTGCTTGGATCTAGGAAGAGAGGAATTTACAACATAAGCATGTTTGCATGTGCTTACAAGGCAACAATGTTTCTACACACGCAGAAGAAGTTCTACAAGGCATGTTTCTACACACGCAGTACAAGTTCTACAAGGCATGTTTCTACACACGCAGTACAAGTTCTACAAGGCATGTTTCTACACACGCAGTACAAGTTCTACAAGGCATGTTTCTACACACGCAGTACAAGTTCTACAAGGCATGTTTCTACACACGCAGTACAAGTTCTACAAGGCATGTTTCTACACACGCAGTACAAGTTCTACAAGGCATGTTTCTACACACGCAGTACAAGTTCTACAAGGCATGTTTCTACACACGCAGTACAAGTTCTACAAGGCATGTTTCTACACACGCAGTACAAGTTCTACAAGGCATGTTTCTACACACGCAGTACAAGTTCTACAAGGCATGTTTCTACACACGCAGTACAAGTTCTACAAGGCATGTTTCTACACACGCAGTACAAGTTCTACAAGGCATGTTTCTACACACGCAGTACAAGTTCTACAAGGCATGTTTCTACACACGCAGTACAAGTTCTACAAGGCATGTTTCTACACACGCAGTACAAGTTCTACAAGGCATGTTTCTACACACGCAGTACAAGTTCTACAAGGCATGTTTCTACACACGCAGTACAAGTTCTACAAGGCATGTTTCTACACACGCAGTACAAGTTCTACAAGGCATGTTTCTACACACGCAGTACAAGTTCTACAAGGCATGTTTCTACACACGCAGTACAAGTTCTACAAGGCATGTTTCTACACACGCAGTACAAGTTCTACAAGGCATGTTTCTACACACGCAGTACAAGTTCTACAAGGCATGTTTCTACACACGCAGTAGTCTTTTGTTTTTAATACTTTAGCTACAGTGAACTATAGATGAATACAACGTACTTGTGTTGCTGATTCTGTCTTAATGCATTGATGCAACGGCCTAGTGTGTGAAGAGATGTATTGATATTGGTTGCTTCCTTCAGACGATCTCCGATTCTTTGATCTTTACAACGCTCAGAACCAGCCAAGTCACAAAAAGAAAGTCTAGGGGTGGGGGAGGAGGGAATTTACATTTGTATACACACACAGAAACAGCTTTTGATTAAAAATATATATATTAAACAAATGTACTATTGATTCACTCTTATAGAAATATAGATAACTGCAATTTACGCTCTTGTCTTGTGGCAGAGACAGGACATTAACCAGAGCATTTGTGCAGTTTGTACTCACTCGCTTATTTTGGGCGTTACATCATTTTTTCCCTCTAAGTGCAGGATCCGAATAGAAAAGATACTGTGGCTGTAAATGCAATATGAAGTATAAATTGAAAACAATTCTGCTCTAACTGCAGTCAAAAGATTCTACAATGTGACAAACAAATTAAGGTTCCTAAAAGATATCTTAAAATAGTATTGGTAGATTAGAAGGAAGCTATGATTTTTTATTTAACACTATGCAAAACAGATACTAATTGGCAACTGGAGTACCACTACATTGGAAAACAAACATGCAGAGAGATTGCACTAACATGTTTACTGGCAGTTTATACAAGATTATTTGTTCATTCATTGATAAATCTCTGAACATACAATACAGTTGTTGATCATATAACTAGTGTGAAATGTTGGCAATTAAAAGACCATTAAAGCAGTGTATTTTACACATACAGTAGTAGAATCCCCTGTCTTCTATTCATTTTAAAGGAACATAAAAATGTGCTCAGCTGTCCCCACAGCATATAGGAAAGACACAAATGGGGCATTGAAACAAAAGGAGGAAAAAGTTCATGCATAGAAGACCTTTTGATTACATCTGTCAGCCAATAAACTACAGCGAAATGAGAGTATGCACTCACCATGTTTGTTTCAATTTGCTTAACTTTTTACCTAGCCTAAAACCTATTTATCTGAAATAGCTGTAAAAAAAAACCAAAAAAAAAAAAAAACAGTTCTCATACACTTTTCACACATTTCATTTGTTTGATAAACATGTGGAAAATAATGCTTTGGCAGATGTTCTGTATTTTACCATCAACAAGTGACATTTAGCTAGATTCACTAGGGGGATCTTTCCAGTGCCAATGAGGAAGAGAAGAAATATGCACTATATTTTGTGTGCTTGTAACATTAAAGCCAAGGACATTCATCTCACCTTCTGCTAGAATTCTGGTTTAGGTGGGTGCTGGCAAAACTCTGGTTTTTCCTTCCAGCTTTTAGAATTTTCCAGGCTTCTTCCGCATTGTGAACATTTATCCAGTTCAGATCTAAGGAAAGTTTTGTTTTTTTTAGTTGAAAAACAAAAAGCTTCATTCCAGGAAACATAGCACTAGATGAGTTATTTACCTTTAACATAAGGATTCCCATTTCTGTCCTCGCAAAGGCGCAATGTGGTTCTTTTCCGGTTTGGACCAGAAGGAATTGTTTCCAGTAAATCATACACAAACTCGTTATAGATTTCAAAATAAGATACCCATATAGATAGCTGTACATTATCAGGTTCCTGCAGTGAAATTGCTTCATGGTCCCCCCAGCGTGCACTAGAATCTAAGGGGAGGGAAAGAAACATTTAAAGGGACACTGAAGTCAAAATAAAACTTGTATGATTCAGCTTGAGTATGCAGTTTTAAGACACTTTCCAATGTACTTCCTCTATCAAATTTTACACAGTCTTTATATTCACACTTTCTGGGGAACAAGATCCTACTGCTTTTTTGAAATTCAGAGTAAGTGTTGTTGCCTTGACTTTTTATTATGTAACTTAATTATGCAATTCTACTGCATTGAGTGGTCCTTTAAAATTTAAAAAGAAGAATATGTTGTATTCACAGTTCTGCTTTAAACTAGCAAGAGATCTAATCGGGTACCTTCAAACTGGCTGCTGGTCTGGTTGGCATAATGAGTTGTGGAAGAGAGACCACCAATACCACTGTCATAGCTGACACTCGTGCCAGCCCGGAGCTGTGAATCATTCATACCACTGCGTTTCAAGGGGGTCATAAGTTCTTCCTGTAAAAATATGAGAAAAAAAAAAATCAACCAAAACACACAACTGTTGGTCTTCAATTTTGTTTTTATAAACAGATCCCTGTTCTAAAGCAAGAATATGGTTTCTTCTTTATGCAACTAGAAGAAATCTAATTCTCTGCCTTAAAAGGAACAAACATTTAGGGTTATGGTGAAGAAAAACAAAATGTTTAAAGTACCACTAAAGTCGAAATTAAAACTTTCATTATTCAGACTGAGCACACAATTTTAAACAACTTTCCAATCTACATCCATTATAAAAATACACATTTTTATACACACACTTTCTGAGGCACCAGCTCCTCAGACCGAGCATAAGAGTCACAGAATATTTGTATATGCACTCTGTGATTGGCTGATGACTGTCACATGGCGCAGTGGGAAGGAGAATAAAAATAAACTTTGAAAAAAAATAAAAATATTCTACAGGTACTCATGAGAAATTCAAAGTGCTTTAGCACTGTCTATTTATTATGCAATTCTACTGTGTTTAGTGGTCCTGTAAATCTTTTTCATTGCAACAACCCTTTCTAAGTGACCTACAAATGCAATGCTGACCATAGCTAGTGAGCCAATTAGGAAGCTATGCGCAGAGCGGCCAATCACTGGATGCTGGAAGTTTATTGCTGCCACAGAGTTGACTATTAACTGCCTGTTTAACTTCTATTGAGGGTTAAATGCACAGCTCTATGCAAAACAATTGTACCACAACAAAATGTTCCAAAGCATTAGAGGATTTCTTTATGCATTTGTTTTGTGTCACTTTAAAATGTCTACCTATACCTTTTTTTTTTTTTTTACACTACCTTACTTTCTGGTGACGAGAACATAAAATAAAAATCAATGTTTTTGATTATAACAACAAAGGTAGAGGTCATCTAGAAAGTTTTGTTATGATGAAATATTAAAAGTTCTATTTTGGTTATTGAAAACTTAAAAACAGTAATGATTGTAAGCAAAAATTAAAAAGGGACATTAAACCCAAATTTTTTCTCTCATGATTTAGAAACAGCATGCAATTTTAAAACAAGTTTCTAATTTATTATCTAAATGGCTTAATTCTTTTAATATACTTTGCTGAAAAGCATATCTAGATAGGTTCAGTAGTTGCTGATTGGTGGCTGAACATAGACTCATTTGAATGGCTCACTCATGTGCACTGCTATTTCTTCAACAAAGGATATCTAAAGAATTAAAGTGAATGTCAATTTTCATGATAAAGTGCTAATTTTACAAAACCCCAAAAACTATTAAAAACAGGGGCACTTTCATTTATGAAAGTTTACATTGCACCGGATTTTAGAAATACTTACCTTCTCCTGAAACCCTGGATCACCGATGGATCGCCTGCTTCTTCCTCCTGTACTTGCACAAGAATGACGAAAACGGCTTCCTCCAATCACAACTTGGCCTCACCAGATGAACGCTCCGGGGGGTAAGGCAGTGATTGGAGGAAGCTGGTTTCGTCATTGCTGACGAAGTACAGAGGACCTGCAGGCATGGGAAGAAGGTAAGCATTTGTAAAATCCAATGCAATGTAAACTTTCATGAATGAAAGTGCCCCCATTTTTAAATAGTTTTTTTTTTTTTTTTTTTTTTTTTAAACCGGGCACTTTATCATGAAAGTTGACATTCACTTTAAGCAAACTAGATAATAGAAGTAAATTGGAATGTTGTTTAAAATAGTTCTCTATCCGAATCATGGAAGAAAATTTGGGGTTTAATGTCCCTTTAAGTGTTTGCAAAATCACAACGAACATCCCTGATTCTGAAATATACCATGTGCATTTCTATTTTTTTAGTTGGCAGAAAAAGGAACTTCACAATACAGAAACCAACCAACAAAACACAACAGGCTATTATTTTTACATTTTCATCTTTGAGATGAAAAGAAAACTGACTTTAAAGTCTGTTTAAATCAGATCCAGACACCATAAACTTGTGTTTAAGAATAAAAACAGACATCAGATTCCCTTTTACACAACCAATAAGAATTACAGAACATTGATAATTTTCCCTCCCAGCACAATATTTGCTCACCTCTCGTAAGTTACAGAGCAGAGATAGCTTTTTGATCTCTTCTTGTCGCACTTGTTTGCTGTCCAGCCAAATGACTTCATTGGAAAGTGGCTTGAGATCTGAGCTTTTATAGAGACGTTCCTGAGCACTGTTAAAAATAAGACCCAGGGAACGAGGCAGAATACCACCATCCTTGCTTGACCCTGGAGAAAAATACATAAGTAAAAATCCATCATATGCATAATCACATACCAGTATTGTTTTTGTTTAGAAGATATATCGTAGCCCTACATACCTTGTATGGTGTATGTTTTGCCAGAGTTCGTTACTCCGTAAGTGTACACAAGCCAGTTCTGCCCGTTCAGCGCATCCTTTACCACTCCTTTCATTGTTGTATCAAAAAACTGTTTTTGATCAACTTCTGGACCAAATATCTTAAAAAAGGAGAAAGTGTAAAGATAAGAAACAGCACAGCTGCAGCTCTGGTTCTCTAGCTTTATTTAATGATGGTTACCTGAGAGAAAGAAAATTTGTGCATACTCTGTCCAATGCCACGCTCCATGTTCCTCATGGAGAAAGAATCTTTTGGAGCTCGCAAGACTAGGGTTTCTGGGTCCTCTACCACAATACAGCCCTGCAAGGAGAATACACCAGGTAAGCAAGAGTACAGTACACTACAATCTGTCTGTCCGTCCAATTGCCACCATTTATCAAGATTACCTGATCCTCCTTTTTGTCCATCTCCCCATCCACAAAAGGACGGATCCGCACATAAACTAAGACTTTATCAATTCCTTCTTCTGATATGACCTGCAGAATAAAAAAATAAAAACTTAAAAGGGACAATCAACCCAAAATCGGTTCTGAGTGATACATATTCATTTACAAACTATTAGTATTGACCAATGTAGCCCAATTTTCTCCTTTAAATCGTTTGAAAGTAAAATGACTTACAATTAATTTCTCTCTCTTTTGCAAATGTTTCTCTGCCCCCTCCCCTATTTCGTCAGTAGCACGTCATCTGCCTGTGTTGGTAAAAAACGCGCGTTTCACCCTCTGTGGTGAAGGGCTTCTTCCAGCAAACCTTTTTGGTGATGTCATCAAGGTAATACTTTTTATTAGGTTTAGTAACTCCTCCTGTTACAATTAACTTGTACTCATCAGCCAGGTGAAATATTTTTTTCTCTTGCAAAGTCCGTTGCTTAGCTTGTTAAATTTAACCAAGATCATTTTGTAATTTTTCATCGGGTATCATAGAAAATATATAAAGATATACATTTTCATCATTATATCAATTTTTATTTTTAATACTATCATCATTGTATATTTACTTGGAATTAATTTACCCAAGAAGCAGAAACCGGGGAGAGAAAGAACCCCCGCCTAGAGGAAGGATGTGAATTGATAGAATACCCTCAACATTTGACGTTTAACAATTATCACAAAAGAACAAAGATGTATAAAATGTTGTAGTATGAAATTCCAAGGGAGTTTTTTAATCATTCAAGAAAGGTGCATAATTAATTTCTTCATTTAGACCGCTAGGGTTCAAGGATTTTAAATTATAAATCCATTTACACTCCTGTTGCAGGATAATTTTATCCAAGTCTCCTCCTCTTCCTTGCAGCTCAATTTTTTCCAATCCTCTAAATTGTAGATCATTTTTGTTACTAGGATTGATCAAAATATGCCTTGCTACACTACTTGTTTTATATAGTTTATTCTTGATGTCTCTTATGTTCCTTTATTCTCTCTCGTAACTCCCTGTAGGTTTTACCTATATAGTACATCTGGCAACTACAGGTTACCATGTAGACCACTCCCTCTGATCTGCATGTTATATGTCCCTTTATTTGTCTTGTTTCACCTGAATTGTCAATGAAACTCTCTCCTGTTAATTCTTGCAAACTGAGCATTTTTTGCATTTAAAATTACCATCTTTTTGTGTCAAAACATTTAACCAATTGGAATCTTTTTGGAATAATGACTAGACACTAATTTATCCTTTAGGCAGGGTGCCCTTTTTGCTGTAAGTTTAGGTTTTGTTCCTATTAGTTTTTGTAGAATTGGATCAATTGTGAGCATGTGCCAATGTGCACTTAGAATAGATTGGAATTCTTTTCACTTAGTATTATATTTAGTTATATATATATATATATATATATACATATATACATATATACATACACACACACACACACACACACACACACATAGAAGTGCACTCACAGGAACAAACAACTGGCTCAATACCATTGTTAGCCTGTTCTATGGTGATTTACCACCTGGGGTTGCTGTGTTCCTTGCTCAGAGAGGAATTGCCTGGTATTTCGGCGCTGGACTGACCGTAATAGGCGGGATCAGACTGATATACTACAGGAAAGTTCTTCTCTGTGAAAAGCATTACTGGGCTAAAAGAAACTGCACCCAGGTGGTAAATCGCCATAGAACAGGTTAACAATAGTATTGAGCCAGTTGTTCGTTCCTGCGGGTGTGCTTCAGTGTGTGCGCGTGTATGTATATGTGTTTTATATATATATATATATATATATATATATATATATATATATATATATATATATATATATATATATATATATATATATTTTATTATGCTTGGTCTAATTATGAAGAGCTATAACCAATTATGCACCCTTATTATTGCGCTATTATTGTATAGTAGGTTAACCTATGGTGCATATGTCTGTATATAGGAGAAGATAATATGCTTTGTCTATTTATGGTAAAGTTCTTTACACTAGTATTGATCTCCCCACTAAATATATAGCAATTGCCGATAGAGGGTTGTATTTGGTTATTATTAATTTTGTATTTTAATTATTATTGTACTGTATTTTGATTACTATTAACAATCAAATCCAATAGATATACCATATAACAGTTTTCCTTGCAGTCCAATCTGGGAATAGCTCTGGGACCGACCGACACTGACAACAAGCTAACAGTTACTTCTCACATAGGAAACCGCTAGGATACTGATCGGTTACATAAAGTTCCTGATTCCAAAGTTCCCACTTGAATAAAATCGGCGCATGCGCAAAACACTTAAACATGTAGAATAGAAAACTTTCTTACGATCACAGGCAGATGACGTGCTGCTGACAAAATAGGGGAGGGGGCAGACGGACATTTGCAAAAGAGAAAGAAACAAATTGTAAGTCATTTTACTTTAAAACGATTTAGGGGAGAAAATTGGGATACATTGGTCAATACTAATCGTTTGTAAATGAATATGTATCACTCAGAACCGATTTTGGGTTGAATGTCCCTTTAATCTTACACACATCTTAAAAAGGGACAATTTACTCCAGATATTTTGTTTAAAAAGTGAGATATTCCCTTTATTACCCATTCCCTCTATTACCCATTCTGGAAAAAAGAAAAAAAAAAAAAAAGCTACTGTATACATACACAAGAATTTAGCTCCAGCCCAGTAGGGGGTAAGAAAGACGGGTACTAAAATGTTAGTTTTCAATTGCTGTGCCATCAGTATCATCTTGATTATAGACAAAGGCATATGTGTGTAGAGAAATAAATATGATATAGTCTGCTCTTAAAGGGACATAAACCCCCCCAAAAAAATCTCATGATTTGGATAGAACATACAAATTTTAAACAACACTCTCCAATTTACTTCTATTATCAAACTTGCTTCATTATCTTGTTATCCTTTGCAGAAGGAACAGCTTTGCACTACTGACAGTTGAAAACATCTAGGTCAACCAATCACAGGCAGCACATATAAACAGGCACCAATCAGCAGCTAAGCTCCCACTAGTGTATGATATGTGCGTATTTTATTTATAGATATAGAGTTTCCCCACTGTACTGTTATCCTTGTACCCATGGGCAGCGCTGCGGAATCTGTCGGCGCTTTATAAATAAATAATAACACATACATATACAGGAGAACTAAGCACATTTAAAAAATAGAAGTGAATTTAACCCTTTCACTACCGGGACATTCAGAATTTCAGACAAAAACTTGCCCAAAATAGCAGAGAACTTTTAGAAATTTTGCTATCACGCCATTTAGAGCCTAGTTTTTTTTTTTTTTACCCATCAAAACACACTCTCTAAGAAGACAACCCAATGTATTGATCTAGGCCCATTTTGGTATATTTCATACCACCATTTCACCGCCAAATGCAATCAAATAAAAAATTTTCATACTGCTTGTGCAATCATGGCACAAATGTTTGTAAAAGTTTCTCTGGGATCCCCTATGTTCAGAAATAGCAGACATATATGGCTTTGCTATTGCTTTTTGGTAATTAGAAGGCCGCTACTTGCAGCTTTGCACCGCACTTCTATTATTCCCGGCAGTGAAGAGGTTAATAAGGTAGCGTAAAAGGTTAATTTTAGTGTAGAGATTAGCCTCCCACCTGACGCTCCCCCCTCCTTTCTGATCCCTCCCCCACCCCTCACTGGTATCCCCCATCTTAGGTACGGGCAGACAGTCTGCCAGTAGGAAAATAAGGCTTTTTTTTTTTTTTTTTTTTAAATACCCCCCAAAACAGCTCTCTACCCCCCCCCCTATTACCTATAAACTACCTTTTTTTTTTGTACATATTTTCTGTAGAGCAGCGTCCCCCCCACCTGCGATCTTTAGTTCGGGTCCCCCCACACCCCCTTTTCTGTAGTGTAGCTGCCCCATCCCTCCCTGTCCCTTTATTTTTTTCTGTAGTGTAGGGCCCTCCCACTCCCACTGGGCCGCCCACCAGCTACCACCTCCCGCCGGCACCAACAGAAAATCGTTAGACTGTGACACACATAGTGTCACCGTCTGTAACGGTCAGGCATCTGCCCTCATGTGGAGACGGAGCACCAATCCTGCTCCTGCTCCATATGCAGTAGATGCCTGAAGCTTCAGGAGCTTGGCTGTAACTTAACAGCTGAGAGTGCTGGAGCTTCCTGATGCGGAGACGTATATATACCTCTTGTAGTACGATAGGCAAAGTACTGCAAGACATCCTTTTGGGTGAAGGGGTTAAAAGCTATGAAACTAAAATTTTTGCTTTCATGATTTAGATAGAACATGCAATTTTAAGCAACTTTCTAATTTACTCCTATTATAATTTTTTATTCATTCTCTTGGAATCTTTATTTGAAAAAGCAGGAATGTAAGCTTAGGGGATGGTCCATTTTTGGTTTAGCACTCTGCATAGTTTTGCAGATTGGTTGCTATACACTACAGCTGGTATAACAAGTCACTGGAAAAACATTAAGGGGATACCAATTTCACAGTACACTATCCCTTTAACTCTGCAGCCCACTAGTGATAAGGCCCCTATTTTTAAAATGGTAATATATTAATATGCATTATTCTATATAAGGCAGCTTGCCATGCATATTAAACTATTCATCCCACTGGAATTTTATGGTGTATCCAATTAAGAAATTACTAAATAATGATGAATAATTGAACCCTCAAAGTACATTTAATGGGCAGCAATTTATGAAACAGGGAATTGAGCAGATTTAAAATAATTATGCAGAAAATTTTTATGAACTTGGTTCCAAAATGGAACAATTAGGGGACATGCCCTCAAGAAGAGTTTTTTTTTTTCCCCCTCCTAGAAAGTGCTATAAAAGTTTACCAAATAGAGTTTGAAATCCCAGAGAAAAAACTACGTAATAAAATTATAAGTTTGTGAGAGGGAGAGTCCAAGAATGGAGTATCAGCACAACAGACAACAAGCATGTTATAAATTAATAAAACTGAACCTCTGTAGAGCTCAATCTTATATATAAAGTTTGTTACAGCACCTGTTTCACGGATTAAAAATTAACGGTTCACCCAGGTGCACAATGCTAACGAGATTCCAGCTGCTCTCTGGTGTGAAACAAAATTTTGTAATCTTCATTTTTTTTATATCCTTTTTTGAAAGATCAGGAATTGAACAAAAAAGTTGACAGCTATGTTTTGAGTCTACTCTGCTTTTAATCATGCATGAATAAGAGCCAAGTAGGCTCAAAAACGTAGCTGCTAGCAACATTTTTTCTGTTTTTGATTTTATTTCAATAAAGGAAATTTTTTTTGGCGCTTTTGCTAAATTTTGTTTCATATTATAGAATATCCCAGGCTCCATCTCTCTTTTATGCCCCTTTACTCTTCTGGTGCCCCAGCCAAAAAAGTCCATCTTCAACCAAGACACTGCATGGAAGACTGGAATCTTCCCCCTGGAGACGCTGCCACTATCCTCCCGGGGGTTTAGATCACTACAAGGGGCAGCTGCCACTAAACGACACTTTAAGGCGACAAGGCAGTCTCCAACCCAAAGACCAGTGGGACTTATCCCTGACTGCTAACAGGTGGGAGGGTGCTCCAAATCAAAAATTGTGAACGTGCTCAAGTCAAATTGCCAAAAACATAAAGCCATAATAAAGTATTTTTCCAATGAAGTGTTTTGGTCAAAGGGACAGTCTACACCTGGAACACACATTATGTGAAAGCTTCTCCCCACGCAATCCTCCAGCACTATGAAATTTGGAATTTTGGGCATGCGCATTGAATATGTGTAACATATAATTTGGAATGTTTCTTCAGCACCTCTTGCAGTCTAATCCAGTACTCCGGTTCTCTCATAATTGTGCAGTTCTAAAAAACAGCTGCCACCAGTTCGCATGTGGGTGCACGAAAGAGTGCTCCCCGACCCACATGAAGCAAGGGAAAAATGAGGGGGAGCAGGCACCTAGAAGGAAAGTCTGCTTCCATAAGGAGTTTGAGGCACCAGCTACTACTGAGCACATGAAAAAAAAAAAAAAAAAAAAATTATATATATATATATATATATATTTTTATTTATTAGGGATGCACCGAAATTTCGGCCGCAGAAAGTTTCGGCCGAAAATGGCATTTTTGGCTATTTCGTTTTTTTAGCCTGTTATTTTCGGTAAAATTATTGTGTAGCATGTTTCAAATTTGATGCTAGCCTAGAGCTGCTGTTTAAGTTTATTACTTGACTTACTGTTCTGCATATAATGAGTTTTCTAGGACTATACTTTATTTGGATAATTAGTAAAAAAAAAAAAACTTAAATATTATTCTGTTACATAGAACTAAATGAATAATACAGTATATTGATATTTATAATTGTTTTAAGTAAGGATGCACCAAAATTTTGGTCACAGAAACATTATATATACACATTATATATACACATACATACATAAACACACGAGTCTGTGATTGGCTGATGGCTGCCATGTGATACAACAAATTGCATTGAACAACTAATACAATTTTAACCAAATACATCTACTATTATTCTAAGGCTTTTTTTAAGCATCACTATTGTCTAGCATGTATTTACTGTTTAACATCCTTTTAAAAGATTTTTCCATGAATGAAATCCCAAGCAAAAGCACATTTGTACAAAATTAAACAAGGGGTATTGTTTTGTGAAGTAAATAAAGCAACATTTTTACAAACCGTTGAAGGCTGCCCGAGTCCCGGTGAGATGACAGAGAAATCTGTAAGTAAGTCCTTACGTATTGCTGCCCCAAAGTCTGCAGCGGTGGATTCAAATACTTGAGCCTCGTCTTCATCAGAAAAAACTCCCAGACTGGGAGAAATTAATTTGGCTGCCATTTTGTTAAAATCCCCTATACCTACAAATAATAAAAAAAAAAATATTGAAAAAGTAATAATGAGCATTAACTATATGGGTAAAAAGCTAAAGGTTAGTCTTACAAATACAGTTTTAAAAGCAATTCAAATAGGAAATAAAGACATTGAACCTGAAAGAAACTCCCCACCCTGTACCTGTCAAGCTTGGTTTGTTAATAAAAATGAGGTTGCTAAATGTTAGCTTTTTTTTCTTCCCCTTTTTGCCCTGTATTCAGAAATGTTAAATTTATTATGTATGTTAGATCCAGCGCTCTTCAATTTGTATTGTGTGTGATAGAGATAGAGAGATAGAGGTTGTTATGCTATACTGAAGGTTGGAAAAAGCGTTTAGTCATTATGTATAACATTGAGCAGACCACAAGCTTTTCCACTTCTAACTAGTACATGTTTATCCCTGACTGATTAATAATGGTATTTTACCCCCCAATACTGCAACAGAAAAAGCGCACACACAAACAGTAATTAACCCACTACAGACTGTGTAGGACTATGGATTAAGCATATTGGGTGTTAGTAACAAATTATTTGCACCCATTTTTCCTATATTATGAGCATAACAAACATGCATCTTCTTAGGCAGCACACGAGCACTATGACTGGTACTAGCTTCCTCAAAAGGGCAATGAGGAACATAAGAGGCAGTGCCCGTACATCTATTCAAGTAGTGATGGTAAATTCAGCCCAACATATTTTAAAAGCTCTTATCCTTACTAGCATGTTGATATGCTTTTTTATTAATAAAAACCATCAGTACACTGAATAACTTCAATTTTTGTCCTGTAATATTACACTTTTATATTCAACCTCGCTCTTAAATTTTTGAGGGTACTGCTTTGAGTGACATACGTTCTATCCAATCATAGCCTCATCATGCGCCCCATGTAAAACTGAACATGCACGCTCCCGTGCTCTGAACTCACTAATCTTGCAACTCTTACGCTATTTGTGCAAGTGAAAAAGACAATCCTCAGCTCCGCTTTCAGTAAACATTGCATCTGATGTAAGTAAACATTAAATCATTTGTTTCGTACTGATTCACTGTTTAATTACATTTTTGACAGCATCAAGTTTTTTTTCTCATGCGAGTAACCCGTTATAAGAAAAATATAACCAGCAATTGACGCTTTGTCTTTTTCACTTGCGCAAGTAGCGTAAGAGTTGTGCATGCGTAATGCATAAAGATTAGTGAGTTCAGAGCATGGGAGTGTGCAGGGTCAGTTTTACATGGGGCACATGGTGAGGCTATGATTGGATAGAACGTATTTCACTCAAAGCAGTACTTTCTAAAATTTAAGAGAGAGGCTGAATATAAAAATGTAACGTTACAGGACAAAAATTGAAGTTATTCAGTGTACTGATGTTTTGATTAATAAAAATCATATCAATATGCTAGTAAAGATAAGAGCTTTTAAAATATTTTGAGCAGAATTTACCATCACTTTAAAGGAATAGTCTAGTCAAAATCAAACTTTCATGATTCAGAAAGAGCAGGCAATTTTAAGCAACTTTCTAATTTATTACTATTATCAATTTTTATTTAACGTGGTATCTTTATTTGAAAAAGCAAGAATGTAAGCATAGGAGCCGGCCCATTTTTAGTTCAGCACCTGGGTAGCACTTTCTGATTGGTGTCTAAATGTAGCTACCAATCAAGCGCTACCCAGGTGCTGAACCACAAATAGGCCGGCTCCTAAGCTTACATTCAAATAAAGATAGCAAGAGAATGAAGAAAAATTGATAAGAGTAAATAAGAAGGTTGCATGCTCTATCTGAATCATGAAAACGTAATTTTGACTACACTATCTCTTAAAATAAAAAAAAAGCAAAACAAAAACAAACCAAAAACGATTTATTTCAGAAATTTCAGTGCCATCTCCCTTCTTCGGGTATTCAAATAATTTAACTGTGTTTTGTTTGTTTTTTAAAAAACTGTAGCTACATTTTTGTCCAGTGGATATTTGTATCACTTGTACTTTCATCTAAAAAAGCTAAAGTACACAATGGAAAATCCCAAGCTAACGAGGAATGATCTTACAAATAGCTGCAGACTTAGTCACTGCAGGCCAGGAAACAAAACACTGGCTTCTTTATGTTATAGTGAGGACATCTGGACAAACAACCCCACCAAAATGGTACAAGGGTTAGACAGGCTCTGCTATCACCTACCCCTTCATAAGGGTCGTCAGGATGAAAATCATTGCAGGTTACTGACTTTTTCTGATGCATTTAATTATTTGGAGCAAGTGCAGTGGCATTTGAGTTAGGGGCACCATAAAACCAACAAAGAACGGCACTGCATTTTGGGCACTTCTACATTACATATAATGTAGTATACCTTTCATCCTTCTCCAGTATACACTTCTGGCAAAGAGCTACGCCTACATCAGGAAACCGTGTGAAAGAGCAATCCATGACCTGTGCACATTAACAAATAACCACCATGTTCAATTAGACTAAACCGGCCCCCATAAATGAGATTGGTGTCTCAATGCAACAATCAAAGTTCAAACTGAATCCTTTTTTTAGAACGACACACTTTAAAGGGACAGTTTACTCAAAATGTTTCTCCCTGTAATTTGTTCCCAATTATCCACTTTACCTGCTGGAGTGTATTAAAATGTTTACAAGTAGCTCCTTTACCCTTATATTGGCATTTGAAAGAGTTGATTTAACATGTGGTATCCCCACCTATTCTGAAAGTTTGTGGCCGCAGGTCCAAGCTATAAATAAGCTTTGTAAACACAGCCAGCAGAAGAAATTACACTCCCAGTGGGCTATAGCAGAGATAAGGTAATAAAATGCTGATTTTCCATTGTTCTCTCCAAGTATTGGTGATTGTTTTATGAACAGATATAAGATAAAGAAGCAGGTATAAGTACACAATGTGATACAGTAATGAGATCTGATTATACCTACAAGATCAACCTATTTTATTAGGTTGTGGCTTCAAAACACAAAATCGGAGCTTTAATATACAGAAATAAACCTTAAAAAGCTAATTTTCATACATTTTTTACTCTGCAGTTGGTAAAAAAAAAAAAAAGCAATTGTAAGCACTAGGGATGCACCGAAATTTCGGCCACCGAAATTTTCGGCCGAAAATGGGCCTATCCCATTTCGGCCGAAAGAGGGGAAAATCGGCCGAAAATTGCATCTTCTATGTAAAAGTAAATTAACCCTTATGCCCCACGAAATCATCCCCTGGCAGACAGATATTTATCCCCCAAAGTGTCCTCCCCCGTGCCTCACCGACCGCTATAACCAGTTGCAAGCTGATCCTAAATTTAGCCCCGTGTGGCTGGGTTATTTCCAGGCCATATTCAAATGAACTACATGCCCCAGAATGCCTCGCGGTTAGAGGGGGTGCGGCACTGTGGGCTGGGCTGTTCACTCCCTGTCTTGAAGCAGAGCAGAGCGGCATGAGAAGGAACTTGCAGTGTCAGGTGACTTTTATGATACTTGCCTGTAGAGCCGTATAGTTACTTGTGGATCCTCCGGTCAGTGAGTGTGTGAAAGGCTAATACGTATATTTACCCGTATCTGGCTCCCTGTCTAACTGTGATTTTATTTGAAAAAGCAGCTCATTGAGTCCTGCAGGATGAGCTGCTTTTTCAAATAAAGTCACGATTAGACAGGGAGCCAGATAAGGGTAAATATATGTATGAGCCTTTCACACATTCACTGACAGGACGATCCGTTACAAGTAACTATATGGCTCTGCAGGCAAGTGTCATAAATTTCACCTGACACGGCAAGATTAGGAGACTTCTGTGTAAACAGAGCGGGCTGCAGCGTGGTGTCATTACAAGCAGCTGTCCCCTCCTCCTCCTTAGAACTGCATAACGAGCTGTTTGCCAGATAAGAGTGAATATAAACATGTAGGAGCCGTTTGCACACTGACAGAACTGTAATTGTTTGGGCTACAATCCACAAGCAGTACACTTGTAATACCATCTCCTGCATTCCTCTGTGTGCCTCAGTCCCATGTCTTAATTCTTAACCCCATGCTGCCTGCTGATTTAGGATTGTGTCAAAATGTTCAAAAGTATGTGTATAATATATATATATATATATATATATATATATATATATATACTGTGTGTATATATATATATACTGTGTGTGTGTGTATATATATATATATATATATATATATATTATATATATATATATATAATATATATATATTATATATATATATATATATATATTATATATATATATTATATATATATATAATAAAAAGTCTTATATTAATAATAACATTATAGAAAAAAAACTTTTAAAATAATTTGGTGGAAAAAGTCATTTTCGGTTTCGGTTTCGGTTTTCGGCCAAGGGCATCCTGCATTTTCGGTTTCGGTTTCGGTCTAGAATTTTCATTTC